>NW_026732053.1:0-37500 GCF_028476545.2 Physella acuta
TTTTTTCTATTTCGTAGGAAGCGGGGTCGTGCAATGAAGGGGGGAGGGGGGAGAGTTAGGTAAGAAATAAGGTTTTCCTAACTAATCATAATATGATGGAGTAGGTAAAAGGTAGAGACTTAAGTAATGAAATAGGCGAGTCTGTTGTATGAATGTAAAGGTTAACGCTAAAGTAGGCTGCTATTTTAATAATATATTTGTTTTTAATCATCTAATCCACTGCAAGAATAACATATTTAGTTAAAAGTTTCTGACCCAAATTTCGTTGCACCAATATTCTATTGTGGTAGGAGGGCGAGGGGTCCTAAAAAGTCATTTTGGGATAGTCTATACAATTTTATAAAACGGTATATAACGGGTCGAGTAGTAGAGCGCTTGACTACTTATCCCGAAAGTCTTGAGCTCGAGTCTGTCCACCTTGTTCTAAAGGGTACCTGGCTTTATCGAGTCGGTTGGACATAGTACTGACCACACCATTAATAATAATACAGTTGGATGTAGCATTGTTTTTTTTTTCTATTTCTAGTGCATTTGCTTAAAAGACTATTTAACTTTAACTATTCATTAATGGGACTGGCAAAAAAAAAAAAAAAAACATTTTTCTTCTGTATTTTCGGCAATGTTTTGCCTAGGTACCAACCCCCCTAAATGGTGTCACCCGGTGCGGTCCGCACCCCCCCCCCCAACCCAATCCGCCCTCGCTACACCCCTGGATTAAGAAACGTCATACGGGCTTGAACCCAGGATCCGAACTTGAGACTTTCGGGTTAACATATGTGTTCTCTAAACTGATAGTAGTACGGGTTGATAACTTTCACTATCTGCATAGATCAGGGTTCCCAACTCCGTGCCCGCGGGCGCCATGGCGCCCGCCGAACGATTCGTATGTGCCCGCCTCTCACTATTCGACAGAGACAGATTTTTTTTCATAAACATTATTGAAAGCTTGAAGGGGATGGAAATCGAAAGTTTGAGGGGGGGGGGGGGTGCAAATCGAAAATTTGAGAGGGGGAGGGGTGCAAATCGAAAATTTGAGGGGGGGGGGGGGTGCAAATCGAAAGTTTGAGGGGGGGGGGGGCGTGCAAATCGAAAGTTTTGTCCCCAGGTGACGGGAAGGGTCGCTACGCCTCCGGAAGGAGTTTGTCGATTTAAAATAGGTGGTGCCCGCCACCCTACCGATATTTTAGAATGTGCTCTAGAGTAAAAAAAGGTTGGGAACCCCTGGCATAGATTATTTATGAACGGTTCTTCTCAATTTCACGATTATACAATGCATTTGTTTAGTCACCACGATTGTGGTATAGTTCGTTTAATCAGGGGGGGGGGGGGGTCGGGGGGGGGGGGGTGCAGGGGGGTGACACCAAGGCAAAAAATAGCAAAATATATAGAGAAAAACTTGAGGGGGGGGGGGTGCAAATCGAAAATTTGAAAGTTTGTCCCCGGAAAGGGTCGCTACGCCTCTGGGGAGGGGGGGGGGTGACACTATTAAGCGCCACACCGGGTGACACCCGACCTCGCTACGCCACTGCGTTAAGTTACTACCTATGTGATATAGTGTAGTTGCTACCTATGTGATATAGTTCAAAAATATTGTTTCAAGTCCTGTACATTATTTTCTATTTATTAAACACTCCTTTAAGTTTCTCAAGTGACAACAAGAAAGACATCCATAGAATATATAATCTTTATTCACTTGCAGACAGCTGCGATGCAGGTACTAGACTGAATGATTAACACAAACATTAGCCTGCTATGTCACCGGATATAGTAGAAAAATCGACATTTAATTTTTATAAAACAAAACAAATAATATACAAAGACTATGTACCATTAAAACAAATGGGTTTATAAAAACAAACGAAGGACAATCGTTAACAAACAGGTTAGTTAAATACTAATAGGTAGACTAATATTCATGTCATTATGAATTAGATATCTCTTAGACTAGCGGAATGAGATTTCCAGCCCATGTCGAACCCATAGATTGAGCACTAACAACAAGAGTTAGAAATTATAAGATAGTGTTACATATCAAAGCTCAATACCAAATTACCATACATAGGCCTACCTCTTATATTACAATTTAACTAAAATGATAAACCATCCACGCTACCCTCGTTTTATTGAATTTCCAGCGGCTGGGGGGGGGGGGGGGGGGGCGGGGGGGACTTATAAGAATGTTTCTTTATCTATTTCGTCTCTGGAGTGTCTCCTAAAAGATCTATGAAAAACTGCTCTCAAGGCCATATAACACACAAAGGTATAACATCACACCACTCATTCGTGTAATACAGTGCTTAATATATGCACAATCTATTACACAACATCACGTTTCTCAATAAATTTCAACAGTCATTTCTGGAATTATTTAAGAGACAGGTGTTAAAAAAATATTTAAATAAAATGTCATGTATATTTTATTTTCCTCTTTCTTCTCTCCATTCATGACCTTCCCCCCTCCCCCTCCCTCAACACATTACACTCTTACACACACTCTCTTCTCATGTTATAAAAAATGTTACAGTATTTGTTATCTATACAATTTTCTCCTCCGCCTCCGTATTGGACACCAGTATCACAACCTCTTTCTCAACTTTTGATTGTCTCCGCTTCTGAATCCACATTAAAATATTACTCAACACCATTAGCAGACCTGAGCCAAACATGCAGGCGCCGCCCATGTAGAAGGCGCTATCAAACGACCCCAGTGAATCTCTCAACGCCCCTGTCGAAGATAAAAAGGACATGATATAACCAGATATAAAAATAACATGATGTAACTTGTATGAAAAAAATAAGTCAACCTGTTCAAATATTCGGATAAGTTTGAATAGATTGTGCAAGAGAAAATAAGTGCAAGGCTTTGTTATCACGTACCATAGCCTATTTCGTTTTGGACAAAGTAGGTTTGTGTTTTCAATGAGCAGGCTATTTTTAAACTTAACATGGCGTATGTTTCTTTGTTACTGTGTGAAATTACTATCAAGATCAATACGCACACATTGATTTTACTTTATTATACATTATTACACTGTATTTATTTGGTATCGCGTATACAGTATACAGCACGAAAACCCTACCCTCGTCTCAAATAATATAACTTAATATTTCCACGACTTATTATACTTGGGGAAAGGTGGGTATAGTGGGTATCGCAATGTTCGCATTCATTACACCAGTACAACCGTACCTAACCTAATCGTAGGAAAATGCAGGGTACACGGCGCTATCAAGCCAGCGAATAAGAATTGAATGGCGGAGATAAAACAGTGAAATCAATGTTAAAAGAAAATCACAATAGACCTAGGGCAGTTTGTGTGTGCTTTTTTCACGTTTCTTTGTAAAGACAAGTCAGTGTCCTACTTGTAGAAATGTGCAGCAGAGAGTAGATGTTTCTGGGATGCTAACTAAAACCATTCTATATCATTCTCAATCTGTTTAAGGTTTGCTGCATTTTGACGATTAAAAGCTTGAAGCAGAAATATAGTAATCTAATCAAATTTTAAGTCTTGGAGGATGCTTTAAAATATACATGAATTTAATGTAGTGTGAGGTGGACCGCTAGGAAACGGATAATAATATTAAAAAAGAAATGGAAGTCAGATATGGTCACCTCAAATTTTTCCCCATTAGGCAACTTGAACACTTCACCCCAACCCACTCTAAGAATGAATGTATTCTAGAATAACTATTAATGCATTTTAAATTGCATGCGAGATAGACCTAGTAGTAACCTATATATATATATATATATATATATATATATATATATATATATATATATATATATATATATATATATATATGTGTGTGTGTGTGTGTGTGTGTGTGTGTGTGTGTGTGTGCTTCCAGTGAAGTTAAAAAATTTGTATTTTACCTGCAAAAGGTGGACCTATAAGACTCCCTATTCCCTGAAAAACTTTGCTGATTCCCAGAGAACTTGGCATGACTTCTCTCCCCAGAATGTCTATGAGTACCACCATCTTCTGGGAAATGAAGGCCCCGGTCATGAACCCGTAGGCCGAGCTGACCACACAGTACGTGGCCAGACTGTTCAGAGACGGCACCAGGAGAGACGCTCCGGAGATGAAGAACAGCAGGGAGGTGAAGACGTAGGGTCGGAGCGGTCGGCACACTTTGATGTCCATGACGAAACCTTTAGGGGAGAAAATAAAAGTTGTAGATGTTGTTTTTTGCTAAAATAAAATAATAATGAACTACTGTGATTCTAGATTGTGGCGTCGCTAGGTGGGGGGCGTAACCCGAGAAAATAACTGAGGATGTCACCCCACCCCCTCTAATAAAATTGTAATTTTTTTGGTAAGGTGTCACCTCACTCCCATCCTATTTTATCATATTAATTAATTGGATAAATCACTCTCTTGATAATACTTTTAAGGTTGTTTTTTTTATTTTGCGTCACCTTCTAAGTCATATGACTTGGTATAAACCGCAACCCCCGCCCTCGCTCCGTGACGGCACTGATTGTAGATAGAACCCATTTTTTGGAAATTTACAATTAGAATTAGAAATTTTAGAATATGAGTGACAGTTTAATTGCATAAGGTACTAGACTGGAACCCACAGGGGAAAAGTGAGTAGGCAGACCAAGAAAATCCTGGAGGAGGGCTACAGAAAGTGAAGCAAATGAAAGGTGATTTACATGGGCCCCACTCAATACAGAAACGTATGTTTTGTAGTATTTTACTCTAAAATGCACATATTATATAGACATGTTAAGATATGGATATATTTAGGGAAATAATGACTCTGATATTCATGACAATTAAGAAAGAAGAATTGTTATGTTATAAAAACTGCTAATCTCATATAATTAAGTGACCCATTGTCCAACTAGAAATAATTTCAAATTTCATAAAAACTCATACATTATTAAACTGACATTTTCATAGCAGTATTACTGTTATTGGGGGGGGGGGGGTCTCTTGCCCTGTATTTATGCCACCTGTGAGCATCGCAAAGAGGAAATACTACATTAATACACCAAGCACCTCACTTCCATATCTTAGCTTAGAATCCAAGTGAATTATTCCTTTTTTTTCAAAACGATTAGAGAAAATAGTGTCCTCACCAAAAGCCATTCTCCCGAATGTGTCCAACGCCCCTGAAACAGTCAACACCAAAGCTGCCTCGCGTTTGGAGAGTCCTTTCGATATGGCCATCGCCGGGAGAAAGGTGAAGGCCGTCTTGAAGGCGATCAGAAAAAACATGTTGCTGAGACAAAAGATCAGGAAGGGGACGTTTTTCAGCAGGTGCCAGTGAAACGCTTCCGGTTTCTTGGCGTCACCTTTCCGCTGGTACTCCACGGGGAAAATTATCGCCAGAGAAGACTGCAGGCAGTTTTGTTTCTTGCGCGGTCTGCGCAGATCAGGAAGTGATGCGGAGATGTCGACAGACGAGCGACTGACTTTACCAGGCTCAATAGTGTCTTCTATGACCAGTTCCGTTTTGTTATCAGTTTTTTGATCGGTGCTCCTGTCCACTGAGTTTTGTGGAGTGAATTTTCGCTGGCGAGAATCGCTGTTGGATGATCTATTTTTAGGTGTGGCTGTCAGTTTGACGCATTCTTCTTTATTGGCTAGCCTCTCTTTTCTTAATCTGAAGGTAAAAAATTAATTTAAAATAAAAAAAGAATATTAATAATACTGAGAACTAAAACGGTTATGTTGGAAAGGAATAGCATTAAATTGGCAAATAAAAGATGTATAAAAACATTAAAATCCACTGAAATAAGAACAATAAACAGACATTCTTTAGATATAAAAGGAAATTCGCTAGTTTCTAAAATGAGCTTGGGATTTTTAAAGCAACTAAGCTTGTACTGTTTAATCTGAAAATAAAATTTGTTTTGTGTTTTAATTATTTTTATTATGGCTCCATAGTTTAGACCATTGAATAATAGCGCATTGGAAATCCAAGCACAAAGCCTAGGGCCTAAGTTGAGAAGAGCCAGATGTTGTCCATGTATCAGCCCCCCCCCCCCCCCCCCCACACAGCTGGTGGACCCAAGTGACAGGACATTACCTGTACAGCTTAGAGTCAGCAGTGTCGCAGGAGCTGCCGAAATGAAAACACTTGGTAACCCTACCGCCCAAAGGGCTCAACTCCTTTTTGATTTCTGAGTTTTCTCTCGTAGATGGGTTGCTGTCCCATAGCTGTTGAGACTCATCTGCCTTCGAGACTTTCGGCTTAGCAATTATGTGCTTATCCGCAGCACCACTCCAACCCTAATTAATTTTAATGCATATTTAGAATACATGACTTTATACGGGGGTCAGTCGCCCACGAACACTTTGGTACAAATGAGACTTACTTGTCAGCCCGAAGAAATCTCAAATGCATGCTGAGGGGACGAAGTAACATTGCGGTGACTATCCCATTCAATTCTATGGCGCCTATTATCAGATAAGCACCCTGTGTTTAATAATAAATGTTGGCTATATTAACAAAATTACATATATGCCTATATATATATATATATATATATATATATATATATATATATATATATATATATATATATATATATATATATATATATATATATAGGATACATTTACAAAACTACACATATAGCCTATATATATATATATATATATATATATATATATATATATATATATATATATATATATATACACTTTTATTATCGTAATTGCTTATTTGTGTAGGGAATTGCTTTATCAACTGATTTTGTAATCTACTTAATCTATAACTTCCTTGCATACATCCTATCCCAGTCTTACCGTAAAGCCATATACCTCAAACAAGATGGTGACTAGTGGAACGATGGCGAAAGACCCAAACCCCACCCCCGACATGGACAAACCATTGGCGACGCTCCTGTGTTTGTCGAAGTACAGGTTGATGAGCAGCACCGCGCACATGAGCCCGCGGCCAAGACCTGCATGAAAATCAAATGAAAATAAAAATAAATTGGTGACAAGTTATTTTACAATCAGAAATATCTCTTAACTATTAGACGGGGGCTTTGTTTACTACACACGATTATGACAATTAAGATGTATTATAATCCCACTATATTCATAAATATATTATGGCACTCTCCTATTACCCCAAAAGGCTCTCTTGTGTGAAGGTTACTTATATCAAGTGCCGCACTGAACAACTTCCCCAAGTCAAATTAAGGGAATTAATCCACAAAGAGTTACTTCGCGTATTTGCTTCTAATTAATGCCCATAAAAAGCATTGTTTTATTTTAGTCACAACTGTGGGTTGTTATTAAATTTCGTTAACTAAAAATTTACATTTTTTATTTCCGTAAAAAGTTTACATTGTGCTTATTATACTTCAGCTTTGACTGCTAACTCGAACGTCTCGAGTCTGGATCCTGGGTTCAAGCCTGTGCGACGCCCCTGAGTCCACCCAGCTTTGAAGGGTTACAGACTCACGAGAGGCGGCTGGAAACAGGTTATTAATACAGATAAACTCTACTTCATCTGTCCCTTGTGTCTTGTGTACGAACGGGAAAAGAAGGAAATAAATTAGATTTCAATCAATCATGCCACAGACCACAACACAGCGGTATTATTTTACACGATTTAATATTATTCACATTTCAACTAATACTGAACTCACCTCCCAAAAGGGCTGAGGAGAAAAATAAAAAGTAAACATTGGGGGCGAACCCGTTGAGGATATAGCTAGTTGAAGATAGCAGGATGGCAAGGATTAGAGCAGTTCTCACACTGTAGCGATTGACAAACGCCCCACACAACGGGCCTGTAGGAAATTGTATTATAGGTTAGTGGTTCCATATAACTGGAAACATGGACTGGATCAAATATAAATCGTTTCTTGTTACGGTTGAAAACGTGGGTGATTTTCACAATCAAAATAGTTTTAGTGAACAAACTTTTTTTTTTTTAGATTTTTCCATAGTTTCAAGAATTTCTGATGTTGACACAATTCTAAACACTATTTACAATACTGTATGTGTTTGTATGCACGGAATTTTTCAATACTTCAAACAACTAACTGAGTAATTAAGTTAAAAATAATCAAATTAAAGTTGAAACTAATTGTTTGATAATATACCATTCAAACAACTCCAATGGACCGACAATAGAAATATCATTACGAGATATACAACGTGGATGTCATGTGGTTGTCACGTGGTTGTCACGTGGTGCATTACGTGGTTGTCACGTTGTAGTCACATATTGTATTACGTCAAGTTTAAGACGGTACTCACCCATGAAGAAATTAACTGTTGACATGAGCGAGCTTGGCCAGGCCGTCAGTTGTGCGCTGGAGTGGAATCGTTCCTGGTACTGGAGGAAGAACAGGCCTTCACTGCGTGCAAACCCACCTGTAGATAGATGTAATTAGTGAGTCTAAGAACAGGCCTTCACTGCGTGCAAACCCACCTGTAGATAGATGTAATTAGTGAGTCTAAGAACAGGCCTTCACTGCGTGCAAACCCACCTGTAGATAGAGGTAATTAGTGAGTCTAAGAACAGGCCTTCACTGCGTGCAAACCCACCTGTAGATAGAGATAATTAGTGAGTCTAAGAACAGGCCTTCACTGCGTGCAAACCCACCTTTAGATAGAGATAATTAGTGAGTCTACTTGAAAACATAGTTAACACAAACCCACCTGTAGATAGAGGTAATTAGTGAGTCTATTTGACAACATATAATGAACACAAACCCACAAGTAGATACAGGCAATTAGTGAGTCTAAGAAAAGATATAATTAACATAAACCCACCTCATATAGAAGGGGACGAAGTGGTAGAGAGCTGGACTGCTAAACCGTAAGTCTCGAAATCGAATCCGGGTTCAAGTCAGTAGACCGTCCCTAAGTCCACCCAACTCTGATGGGTACCTAACTCACGTTAGGGAAAGTAAAGGCGGCTGGGCATAGTGCTGACCACACTATCTCTGTATATGCCGAGGTAACAGAAACAATTGAACTCTACTTCACTTGCCCTATAGACCGTCAGGTTTGAAAGGGAACTTAACTTTACTTTTTTACCTCATATAGAGGTAATTAGAGAGTCTTTTTCATATAATTAACACGAATGGACCTGAAGATAGACATAATTAAAGCCCATTTTTTAAAAAAAGATATGTATTTAAAACAAACCTATCTGAAAATAGACATAATTTAAAACAAACACTCCTAAAGATACAGTTATTTATTTTAAGCACACAATTAATAATTAAATTATGCAAATAACTAGACAGTTTATGTTTAAATTGATATGAAACAAAAACATAAGAAGGGGTGGGGGGGGGGTATAGGACCTACCTCTTTATTTATATGCTTAGCTCATTGTATGAGTCGACATATCATTCTTTGCATACTACTAAACAGACAATTACAAATTGCTGAGATAACGTAAAACCAAATATGTAAAAAAAAAACATATTTGACGGAATGCGCTTCACCAGCACATACTTGATGAATCTTACACACTATGAGGTAATGTGGCTTAGAAGTAGTCCATACATGACGCCACCTTTACGACATTTTAACCTACGAATCTCCACCCCGAAGTTGCGACTTACGTTTTTGAAAGAAATAGTCTCTTGGTAAAATTATATGTTCTAGGTCATGGTTAAGTAAAAGCCTATTTAAAAAAAAAATCCGAAGTATCTGTAAAAATTCAGTTTAAATGTCACCCCCCCCCCCCTTTTTTTTTCCAAGAGTGTGACGTCATTAAATGGACGGCCCCTTTCCCCAAGCCTATGAAGTATGGTCCCTTAAATACTAAAACATGGCGAAGGCAGTTGTCAAATGGGACCCCCCCCAAGCATATAGAGTAAGGTCCCTTACCTACTACAACATGATTAAGAAAGCTGGCAACAACCCCCCCCACCCCCACCCCCACCAAGCATATAGAGTTAGGGTAAGATCCCTTACCTACTAAGACGTGATGAAGGAAGCTGGCAAACACGACCACCCATCCATATCCTCCATCCGGCGCCTTCATCAAGTTACTCTCCTCCTCGTTACCATCCTCTTCCTCCTCTTCATCGCCCTTCTCGTTATCCTTGTGTTGACCCACGTCACCGTTTTCATCTACTCCCTCATCGAGAACAAAGATTAACAGTTAATTAAAGTTCCTTTGATCTCCTGTATAAATAAACTCATGACTTATAAACTTCCTGTATTTCAAAATAAAAATCACCGGTAAGGCATTAGTACAATATCCAATACAGTTTATTTTTTATTTGTTAATGTTAGATTTATTATATCAGGTAAAGGATTAGGACCAAAGTTAAATTTATGCTTAAACATATTGCATATTAGGATCAGGGTTATGGGTAAATTTAACATCAGGGTCAAGTTAAGATATTTATAACACCTAGCACAATAGCCTCGAAAGGATCTTGTCATTAGTAAATGGTAAAGATCCCCTCCCCCCTCCCTCTTTACATCGATCAGCTGTCTTTACCATGCACAGATAACAAAATCTGACGAAATGGTATGTCAACAACTACTTCTCTCTCTCTATCTCCCCCTCTCTCTCTCTCTCTCTCTTTCTCTCTCTCCTCAGATAATGTGCACCAACAATCTACAAGTCACGTGGTCACATTTACAGGTTATCAACCGAGTACGTTCGTACGAAGTCAGGTCGAACCTACCCCCTTCCCCCCCCCCCCCCTTCATTCAAACTAATTACTAGCTGATATAGAGGGGAAAACATTTATCACTAAAACTAGTATGAATTCAATAAGTTATTAGGAATTTGGACTATTAAGTGCATCTCTATGTGATATTAGGGATGTAAAAGAAAAGTAAGGTTCCCTTTTTTGAACTTGACGGTCCATGGAGTGAAGTAGAGTTCACTTGTTTTTGTGACCTCGGCATATGAAAGGATAGTGGGATCAGCCTATTTGGGTACCTATTCGGGTACCTATGGTGCTGAATATCATTATTCGGGTACCTATTTGGTATTCTATAGTATTGATTTGACCCTCCTAATTATTTTTTCTGTCTAATGAGCCAGCTACGACTAGACTACAACAGACAAAATGTTCAAGTAAACGTTATAGTATGTAGCATAAGAAAACACTTAAAGATATCGTTACACTTTGATAAAACGCTTATATTGAATCTCTTTAAGCTGTGCATTGATAAAGGCAATTCAGTGACAATGAATTACATTACTACGTATTTAGTTTACGATAAACGATACAACGTATATCTTTTTCTCTCTCCTTTTTTATGTGTTTTTTTAAATAAATGTATGATTGTATTTCTAGTTACCACCTGACCCCTTTTGGAGATCTTTAACACCTGTAGTCCCCTTATCAAAATCACACATACACAAACACACACAAACACACATATATATATATATATATATATATATATATATATATATATATATATATATATATATATATATATATACATACTGTTACACTAATAGTAACAACTGCCCACATCATCATAGTTGAGTAATTTGAACATTTGAACTTGACTATCAACAAACCTTTAATAAAACTAACAAAGCAGTTTAATTAACGTTATGTTATTAGACTGCATTATAATCTCTCAAAATGGTACTTTATTATTTAACTAGATAAATAATATAAGTCAAAGTACTAAGTATAGTCTTATTTAACATTTGATCTTACAATATTAATCTGTTCGACATTTTTAACTTAATCGTATGATTAACCCAAATGTCATTATTATGTATTGCAGCATAAATCAGTAGTATTAACTTGGATTAGTGTGATCTATTTTAAACATACAGATTACATACTAATTGTTATTATTTCACGTACAAATTAAGTTCTAAATTGAATATACAAGTACCGTTTAGTATCGATATAAAAATTACCTAATAATTTAAATATGAACGTTTCTTTCTCTATTTAAATATATAACTTACCTTCGCTTCTGAAGAATCGATTATAACATAGGAATCGTTGTCTTTGATTCCTCTAACAGAATCGTTAGCAATGTCTGGATCTTTAGTGGCAGACTGTACATTCGACACCATCGTTAGGGTTGAGTGGTCTTAAGTTCGTCTGCCAGTTTGTGTGGATGTGTGACCCATGTGTCGTCTGCTGCACGCTGCACTTTTTGATGTGACGAAGTAGGGACGGTTTGTAAACAACGGCGACAAGGCGTGACCTATTTTTTTTCAAGAACGTCCTGCCATGACGCAAGCAGTTTTCTGTATGTCGTAGGGCCTATGTCAGGATTTTTTGACCCATATGTATATGAATATATATATATGTATATATATATATATATATATATATATATATATATATATATATATATATATATATATATATATATATATATCTCTATATATATAGCTTAAATTTAGATTTTATATAACCTATATATATATATATATATATGTATATATATATATATATATATATATATATATATATATATATATATATATATATACATGTATATTATATATGCCTATATATATGCATATTATATATATATATATATATATATATAATATATATATATATATATATATATATATATATATATATATATATATATATATATATATATATATATATATATACAAACACATAGAGAAAGAGAGTGATAGACGATACACATATTGATAGGCTTGATATGTATATGTATATGTATTGTACTTACCTATATTGTATAATATATGTAAGTATTTTTAATTAATATAAATATATAGTTAATATAAATCGGTTATAAATTATAATAAATACACTTCGAGACAGCTGGCATAGCACGGTTTATGAGCTGGCCGTTTTAAATCCCCCCATCTCTCTCTCTGTTCCCCCCCCCCCCCCCCCATTCCTGCGTACGGCACGGATAATAATAAATACACGTGTCAATTGGTGACTAATTTTGTAAATTTTATTTTTCTCTTAAAAGTACTCTCTAACCCATTTCGTTGTCATGTTATGGGTCATCCATAAACGACGTTACGCATTTTCATGATAGTTTTACCTCCTCCTTTCTTTATTTGTCTTCCCTAAAACGACTTCACACTTTAAATTGATGCTATTTTTTTACTTGATTTTTTTTTTACTATAAATCGATTTTTTTTTAAAAAACAAAGTTTTTTCTAAAATATCACAGCTCGGTCAAGAGAAATTATTTTAAACAATTTCTTTTACAATTTATTAAAACGGTTGTCTAAAACGCGAAATTACCGCTAAAATTTTAGCTTTCCAGGATTACTTTTTTAAAATACAAAAATGTGACGTCACACTACCTGAACACCACCCCCCCCCCCGCCCCAACTCAACACAAATCGTCACACATATACAGAAACGATTGTGACGTCATTTATGGACGACCCCTTAGGATCTAGGTAAAAGCTAGTAAATACGTTTGGATTATAATTGAGGTCAAGACCTAGATAAGACTACCCCTTAGACCCTCAGGTTTAAAAAGATAACTAAGACTTGTTTAGGACAGTCTACTGTGGGATTTTTTTTTTTTTTTTGTCGTTTATTGTTGTTGAAAAATTGAACTCTTTGGTAGAATCCTAATTCGTGTCTTCGTTTTAATATAATACTTAATGATTGTATAGTTAACTTAGAAAAAACCTTATAGTTATGGTTACTATAAACATTGTGTCAGTATATAGGAGAGAGGTTTGTAGCTTCACTTGACTTTAAGCGATACGTAAAAAAGTAATCATAACGACTGACCTATTAAAAATCAAGCAGAGACTAGATTTAAAACAAAGGGAGAATTATGTAGATCTAGATCTAAAACCAAAGGAAAATTATGTAGATCTAGATCTAAAACCAAGGGAAAATTATGTAGATCTAGATCTAAAACCAAGGGAAAATTATGTAGATCTAGATCTAAAACCAAGGGAAAATTATGTAGATCTAGATCTAGAATACAACGAGATACCTCAGTTTAAAAAAAAATGAGATAAATTTTAATCAGAGACTGTCAATATCTTGTTTATGCGTGACCTATATATGTATTGAAAACTTGGTAAACAAAAAATATTCCACCTGAGTTCGTATTACAATGGTCTACACATCAAGATGTGTGTTCAGCTATAAGAGATTAAAAGGAAGGTAAAAGACAGGATATATAGGTGTCCACAGGTGAAGATTTAAACGTGTGTAAAGGTAAGGATTAAGATGTGCGCTCTAATTAGACTTAAGGAGGTGTCTATAAGCCGTATTAACAGACGGGTGAGCAGTTTGTGGTAAGTACATGTAAAGATTTGAACGGTGAGTACAAAGTGGATCTTCTTCTTCTTGAGAATATGGTGGAGGATTTAGACAACAAGTCCAACTTCGTGAATAAACGGGGCTGTGGTCTCCAGATCAGCAGGTGCCCGAAATAATTTTTCCCTGAGTGGGGTGAGCAGGGGCCAGTGTTTGGCTCGCGCATGGCTATATAAAGAACATTCCTGATGGACGTGCTCCGTATTCTCCGGGGCCTTGCCACAAGGGCAAGTTTCGCCGCACCAATTTTTTAGTTTTTTAGGCATGTGCTGTTTTAGTATGTTGTGGCCTGTTCTGAGTCTAAAGATTATGCATTGTTGGGTTCGTGTCAAATTGTAATATCCATCGTCTTTTTTGTATTGATGGTGTGTGTCAGACCACATTTGTGTTTGTTTGTTTTTTTATTATTCTTTTGATTTCGTTTGGATGTAGCGAGATTCCTGGTTGTTTTTTCTTTCAAAGTGGATAATTGATATTACTTAAATTAATTTAGAAAAAAAAATTAATAAGAAAATAAAACTTGGTGGGAAAAAAATAATTTTTAGTTTGAAGTAATATTTCTGTTTTCAACTGGAACTTTAAATCATGACTTAATAGAAAGAGTAGCCTAATTATCAAAATAAAGAGCACATTAATTATGACATAAAACTAACAGTGAGATTAACTTATGGCAAAGGGAACGCAATAAAACAAATGGCGAACTAATGAATACCACAGGATATGGAGAATAGAAAACATTTTCAATATTAATTTGATGGTGTGGAACCAGTATGTAGTCTTTGCATTACTTTGCTTTTTGGAATAACTGTATCTTTGACAGACATAGATTTTAAGCCTTGTAGTAATCATACTATTGTCAAATTAGTTTTCATCTGTATTAAATACATTAGAATCAAGTGAAACGTTTTCAGCATAATTAGCTTTCGGTATAAAAGCCCTGAAGAGCTCATCGCTTTAAGTCCATGTCGACTGATGTAAATTGAACCTGTCGCAAATTCAATCGTCTTCTTCTTCGTCCTTAATTGTAACGTTGGACGGAATGTTCCAACACAATTAAGTCTTACGTGTTAACATGGTTATGCGCCATATGTCCCGATGACTCCAATTTCAGCCTGCTTTTCTATCTGGGTTTGCTTCCAATACCTTTTGTCCATCCAAGAACAAACTACAAGGCACCAGTAACTGTTGAATTTTAGAGTTGCTGTCCTCAGCCGTCGAGTCTACATCTGGCCGAGGGTTTGAACAAGGAACGATGAGCTTTACCGGCTCAATCACACAGACACATATTCAATGAAAGTGTTTCTTTATAGATCTATAACGTTAAACACGTTGACAAATGTTGGTCAAATATTTTTGTATTTGTACTTCTGTGATGCAGAAACATTTTTTTCAATTGTTATACATGTATAGCAACATTTTTTTCAATTGTTATACATGTATAGCAACATTTTTTTCAATTGTTATACATGTATAGCAACATTTTTTTCAATTGTTATACATGTATAGCAACATTTTTTTCAATTGTTATACATGTATAGCAACATTTTTTTCAATTGTTATACATGTATAGCAACATTTTTTTCAATTGTTATACATGTATAGCAACATTTTTTTCAATTGTTATACATGTATAGCAACATTTTTTTTCAATTGTTATACATGTATAGCAACATTTTTTTCAATTGTTATACATGTATAGCAATATTTTTTCAATTGTTATACATCTATAGCAATATTTTTTCAATTGTTATAGATGTATAGCAATATTTTTTTCAATTGTTATAGATGTATAGCAATATTTTTTCAATTGTTATAGATGTATAGCAATATTTGTTCAATTGTTATAGATGTATAGCAATATTTTTTCAATTGTTATAGATGTATAGCAATATTTTTTCAATATACATATACATGTATGTGCATTTGTTTAAGCACATCAGGACACACATCTTAAGAAATGATATAATACTGTTAAGACGACAGCGTGTTTTGAAATCCACTTGAAAAGTTCAATAGATAGGACGTACACAGTACATTTGATATTCACCGCTTTTTTTTGTGATACGTTCTCCTATTAGGTCAGTGTGTCAAGGTTCAAGGGATTTTTTTAATGTTGATAGGTTAACACTTTTCCTGGAGTAGTTTATGTTTAGCTAAAAAACATACGTTATGCCAGGGGTCGGCAACCTGCGGCTCGCGAGCCGCACGAGGCTCTTTTGCCGTCAAGATGCGGCTCTCCAGCTCCTTGCACAAATATTAATAGCTATATTATTTCATTTTCAAACTTCATATCAAATATCATACTGTAAAGAAAAACAACTTTAAACAGAATTAAAACCCTTATCAGAAATCAGTTATAATATGTGCGGTAGAAAGTATACGGACAGCTGACAGCAGATTGGGCACCAGGCCCAGCCCCACAGTCCCGTGGCAACAATCCCATGCTTGCCACTGCCCAAGTGCCGACTTTTTCGAATGTTTTTAAATGGGGAATGTTATTTTTATTCAGAATGCATTTCCCTATATATCAGTAATAATTAATTTGACATGAGTGACGTAGATTTTTTTTAGCTATAAGCTTACTACTGTTGGGCAGGGTACTGGACGGTGGGGTACTAGTTTACCCTGCGTTCAGTGGGATGGAAGAAAAGCCTGGTGAGAACCAAAGGACAGAAGCGAAAGATATACGGTTATCAAACCAATATTCAAGCCAGTTAGTCGAAGTTAGGCATGTTAAGGCCTGCCTGGCTAATGGCAGACACTTCCTGAGCCGGTGATATCAGTAAAGAAAGAAAAAAAAAGTTAGCCTCTAAAGTGGATTGGGATAGTCCTATAATTATATTTGATTACTAAGTTTATTATTCTGGCGAAACATGTGTATGATTATATATGAATGAATATTATTTCATATTTAAAGCTATTTATTTTAAATAACAAATCACATTTATTTACCTAGTCCTAATCAAAATAATAAAATATTGAAATAAAAAGGTAGCGGCTCTTTAAAAACTTGGAAGTTTTGAAAATTCTAGCTTTTGGCTCTTCTGTCTCAAAAGGTTGCCTACCCCTGCGTTATGCTCATCATATCATAGATGTTGGTCTATATGCGCCTTTTCTGGTATGTCAAACTAGATGGATGAACACAAACTTTAATTAAAGACTGGGAAGCTATTTCCTCTTTGTGTTGAAGGCAGTGCTTATTTCAGACTTTTTCTCCGGTGGGGGGGCACTTGAAGTTTTCTAGAGGGGGCACTTGAAGTTTTCGAGGAGGGGCGGACTAAAATTTTCTGGGGCAGACACTGATAAAAGTACATATTTTCTATTAAAGTTATATTTCATTCCCGAAGCGACGCCTGAAAGAAACTCTAGTTGATGGTTGTTTATTTTGAAAAAAAAAATGAAACTTCGTCTTTTTGCAAAGCTGTGTCTTTTATTAGTAAAATGTATCAATGTCAAGCTAATGTATCTTGTGCATATTGTTGGTTATTGAGAGATGTTTCGGAACACGTTTTAAATAAACTGTTTGAGTACTTTGAACTTATTAACGACTTAGAACGTAATAAAGTGATCAACATAGGTTTGAAGGATAGTAGCACACATCTCATGTATTCTACCCTTGAACATTTAATGTTGGGTGACACAAAAACAAATAAAAAACAAACATTTAATTCAGCTTCTGTATAAATTAAGTAGCACAAATAAATTAACGTTGTTTTAAAAATTGGTTTAATAATAAATAATCTATATACAAAATATCATCATTCACTATTACAAAGTTTATTATAGACCCGCTTTGAATGGAAAGTAAAATGCTCCTGAACATAATAATAATAGCTTGTCCCCTTACGTAGATTCTGCGCTGGTGTCTTAGCCTTTCTTCTTTTCTGAATGGCAAGCAAAATGTTACTCAATATAAAATATATAACCCGTCTCCTTGTGTAGATTCTAGTTTGGTGTCTTAGCTTTTCTTCTGTTCTGAATGGCAAGCAAAATGTTACTCAATATAAAATATATAACCCGTTTCCCTGTGTAGATTCTAGTTTGGTGTCTTAGCTTTTCTTCTGTTCTTTATGTCAAGTAAAATGTTACTCACTATAAAATATATAACCCGTTTCCTTGTGTAGATTCTAGTTTGATGTCCTAGCCTCTCTTCTTTTCTTTATGTCAAGTAAAATGTTACTCAATATAAAATATATAACCCGTTTCCCTGTGTAGATTCTAGTTTGGTGTCTTAGCTTTTCTTCTGTTCTGAATGGCAAGTAAAATGTTACTCAATATAAAATATATAACCCGTTTCCTTGTGTAGATTCTAGTTTGGTGTCTTAGCTTTTCTTCTTTTCTGAATGGCAAGTAAAATGTTACTGAACATCAGAAGAACTCCAGAACCCAACATACAGGCTCCTCCAAGATAGAAGGCACTGTCGAAGGTGCCGAGTGCATCTCTGAGAGCCCCTGAAAATTAGACATAACGCTAACATTACAGTCATTGCTGTAGATACAATGTGTGAGAGACATTACAGTCATTGCTATATATACTATATGTGAGAGACATCACAGTGTCTGCTATGATATAACATGTGACAGACATTACAGACATTGGTACTTATACACATTTATTATTTCTGATCTAATATGTGACATTATATTCATTGCGACTGATAAAAGCACTGCATCGAATTAATTGTCCCTGATAGTACCTAAACCATTGCGTCCAATGATACTAATAAAAACTATGGCATTAAATTTATCGTCACTGATACAAACTTCGGATTAATAAATTCGTGTTGTTGTGTGACTATTCCACCAGTGACCTAACGCATTTGCGAATTGAAGACCTACTAGTGACCTAATTCATCTGCTAATTGAAATCCTAAGAGTGACCTAACTCACTCAAATTAAAGTATTTCCAGTAACCCAACACACCTGCAAATTGAAGACCTACCAGTGACCTAACTCACTCAAATTAAAGTATTTCCAGTAACCCAACACCTGCAAATTGAAGACCTACCAGTGACTTTACTTACCTGCAAATTGAAGACCTATCATTATTATAACTCACCTGCAAACGGAGGTCCAATCAGCGTCCCCACCCCCTGAAAGACCTTGTTTATCCCCAGGGAGCTGGCCATGACCTCCCTGCCCAGTATGTCCACCAAGACGACCATCTTCTGAGAGATGAAAGCACCGGTCAGCGTACCGTAGACGGAGCTGACCACGACGAAGGAGGCGAACGAGTTGAGAGAAGGCACCAGGAAGGATGCGCCGGCAATGAGGAAGAGAAGGAGATTGAAGATGTACGGCCGGAATGGCCGGCATACCCGTATATCCAATATAAAACCTGGAAAATAAGACCGGCATTCATTAATTATGATTGACACTCTTGTTTTTGTGCACTTTAAAGCGAGGCGAGAGGGGTGTGAAAATGGAAAATTATGTTCTCAGAAATCTCAAGACAAGTTTTGTAGTAGTAGGGACTTTACAGCAACTCTTAATTTATTGTTTTATTTGCAAGGAAATTGAGTTTTTTATTTTATTATTAGGGAAGAAATTATTAGGGACTAGAAATCGAATCTCTGGAATGAACTGTATTTGGATTGATGATTTTTATATATGCCATTTTGTGTAAGTATAGCATAGATCAAAAATTGAATTGAAACCTTTTAAAATGGTCTAGTCGGAAGTCCCTGAGTCCACCACCCAGCTCTGATGGGTACCTGACTCATGTTAGAGAAACTAAAGCGGCTGGGCATAGTGCTGACTACACTATTTCCTTGCATACGAGGTCATTGAAACAATTAACTCTACTTCATCTGCTCCATGTGTCTTAGGCACGAAGGAAAAAAGATGATGATTTTAATTCATTTCTCAAAATGTTGTTACTTTTTTCCTTTAATATTGCTACAACAACGAATACCTACTTCCGAATGGTAACGTTTTTAACGAATTTACTCTAACTATGAACACAACTCACCTAAAGCCATTCGTCCAAAAGTATCCAAAGCCCCAGTGATAGTCAACACTAGGGCTGCCTGTTGCTTGCTCAGGCCTTTAGACAGCGCCATGGCTGGCAAGAAGGTGAAAGCTGTCTTGAAAGCAATCAGGAAGAACGTGTTGCTAATACAGAAGATGAGGAACGGGATGTTCTTCAGCAATCTCCAGTGGAAGGTTTCATGCTTGGTGGCCACGCCCTGACGCTTGTGCTCCACGGGGAAGCAGATGGCCAGAGACTCTTTCAGACAGTTCTCTTTCTTGGGTTTATAGTGGATGTCTGGCATCGACACCGCCATGTTTAGAGACTCGCAGCTGACGACAAACGGTTCGACGCCTTCCTGCAAGGACACGATGTCCGGCCCGTCGTCTTGTTTGGGGTTCAAGTACAGCTCATCAAGTTGATCCCAGTTGACCCCATCCTCGACGGGGTTTTGTGACTCGGTGATGTTCGTGAGAGGGACCCCTTCACTCCTCGCCAGTCTTCTTTTCTTTAATCTTAAGAAAATAAAAAATATAAGTAGTCTGTTGTTTTAAAACGACTTTTCATCAAATGTGATTCGTTATGTGTTGTAGCGCGTATTAGTTTAGTCATAATTCATTTGTGATTTTATGTTAAGAAACAAAAATTGCTTGGAGAATCTGAATATTACAATGAATTCAAGACAGACGTGTCCTTAAGAAATAGTGAAACTTCTAATACTTCAAAAGCTTGTATTACATTTCAGCATATATTTTCACAATTTTATACAAACTATAACTAAAATTAATTTTGGCTCTCTACCTATATAGACCTGCAGTTTTGAGCATGTAGACATTTTGGAGCCCGTAGACCTACAATTGTAGCCCGTAGACCTACATTAGGAGCCCGTAGACCTACATTTGGAGCCCGTAGACCTACATTTGGAGCTCATAGACCTACATTTGGAGCCCGTACACCTACATTTGGAGCCCATAGACCTACATTTGGAGCTCATAGACCTACATTTGGAGCCCGTAGACCTACATTTGGAGCTCATAGACCTACATTTGGAGCCCGTACACCTACATTTGGAGCCCATAGACCTACATTTGGAGCTCATAGAACTGCATTTGTAGCCCGTAGACCTACATTGGGAGCCCGTAGAACTACATTTGTAGCCCGTAGACCTACATTTGTTGCCCGTAGACCTACATTAGGAGCCCGTAGACCTACATTAGGAGCGCGTATAACCTACGTTAGGAGCCCGTAGACCTACATTTGGAGCCGGTAAACCTATATTAGGTGCCCGTAGACATACATTTGTAGTCCGTAGACCTACATTTGTAGCCCGTAGACCTACGTTAGCAGCCCATAGACCTACATTAGGAGCCCGTAGACCTACATTGGGAGCCCGTAGACATTGGGAGCCCGTATAACCTACCTATCTGCTCTCAGGAATCTGTAGTGCATGCTGAGTGGCCTAAAGAGCATGGCCACAACCCATCCGTTTAATGAGATGGCCCCGATAATCATAAACGTTCCCTAGGGAGGAGAAAGTAAGGCAGTTATAATATATACATCAACTTGTAGCATTAAGAGTGGGGGTGGAGGGGTTGGTCAATGTAGTACATAGTTACATGTATCGAGTTCAAATCCTTGTAATGTGGTTTTCTCTACACCCCCCCCCCCCCCCGCCAAGTTTAATCATTATAACATGAGCATCTGTAGGATATTTTTATATTGTAGGTAGCTCTGACTTGAACGAATCCATCAAATATCCAGTTTTGTTTTTAAAAAAAATATTATCTTGAAAAGTAAGAGTTAATTACAAAAAAGTATTAAGTTACCTCAGTAAAGTTTCCTCTTTGAACCTAACGGTTTATAAGGCGGACCTACGACAAATTCCCGAATGTCTTTTGTCCGAATGCGACAAACGCCCGCGTGTTTTGGGCAAGTGAAGTTCATTTCACCCGTTTCTATAACCCAGTATATGATGGGATAGTGCGGTCAGCACTAAGCCCAGCCGCCTACTATGTCTTACACGAGTTTAGGTATTCATCAGAGCTGGGTGGTTTCAGGGACATTCTACTGACTTGAACCCTGATTCGAACTCGAACCTTTCGTGTTAGCAGCCTGATGCTCTGCCCTATAGGGCTGGAAAGTAGATCAATAAACAGTTCTATGGCTCATTGAGGTTTTATTGAGCCGTAGAACTGGTTGGTGACCTACTTACCAGCCCTATAAGTCAAGCTGTCCCATAAGCTACTTAATTAAGCAACACTAAAAACTTTCTTACCAAAGATCCAAATTCTTCGAAGAGTATCTGAACCAGGGGCACTATGGCGAAGGCCCCGAACCCCACCCCAGCAGACGATAGACCCTGGGCCAGACTTCTGTGTTTGTCAAAGTACAAATTGAGGAGTAGGACAGAGGACATGAGGCCTCTGCCGATACCTGGGGGCAAAGGTCAAGGGTTAAATGTGGACAGGGCAGAGGACACAAGAACAAGAGAGAGAGAGAGAGAGTGTGTGTGTGTGTGGGAGAGAGTAAATGCACTTAAATATCACCAGTATCTGCAGAATTAGTTTTTTGCAATATTGAGCATTCTTTTATTTACGACTTAAGAATTATATATATATATATATATATATATATATATATATATATATATATATATATATATATATATATATATATATATATATATATATATATATATATATATATATATATATATATGATAGGTAGCACATTATACTTAAAACAATATGTTTGTGTACCAATTAAAAAATACAGTCATATTCTTGCAGTAATAAAAATATATATGTGTACTATTGAAACGTTAGTTACCAGTAGTAAAAAAGAAATAAATAGCCGAATGTACTGATTACAGAAATCACCTGACCAAAAAGAAACATAAAAACGCAACTAAAAAAGTAATATGCGTGTATCATCAGCGCCCCACTCACCCCCAACAATGGTCTGCGAGAAGAAGAGAAAGTAAACATTTGGTGCCAGCCCGTTCAATATGAACCCCAGTGATGTCAGGAAGGTCGCAAATATCAGAGTGGTTCTCACACTGTAGCGGTTTACCAGGGCCCCGCACAGTGGTCCTAGAGATTGAGAGTTTAATTGAGATTTTAATTATATTTTACATAATAATGGGCGTCAACTTAAAAATCAATAAATATACCAATACAATTGTATTAATAATGGCATGATCTTCTTTAACTTGCTTTATGGATATAGAGAATTATGTTATTAAAGATATTTTAGCATTTGAATCATTATTCACTGGAACGTGGTAAATTTAGATTTATGTTGACTTGAATTAAACTTTGCTCAATTAGACATGTAAAATGATGTATATATTAAGCAGACATTAAATATAAAACCTGTTTAGTGTGTTGTGCTTTGACTAATGAATAAAGTATTCGTCTTTTGTACAGCATTAACATTTAACGAGCTAAACATGCATAAAGATGGTTAATGTAACGTGTCATTTGCAAGTTAAATTAGAATAGGTTAAAATAGTCTCGAACTTAGGAAGAGAGGCTTGTGTGAGTTGAGTTAACCCTGGAGTGTTTATGTATTGTTACCCCAAGGTTGAGGGCGGGTTTAAAAGCGGACTGAACATTTGTAAGGGGGCTTTTAGGTAGGAGAACTGAATAAAATAATTGAACTGTGTCGTCTTTGTTGAGTTGAATGCAACTTATAGAAGTAGGTCGCAACACGTAACTTTTAATGAAATTAATACTGGGTCATTAGCTAGTTTAAGATTAACCAAAATAAAGATTCTTGAAACAATAAACATTTAAAATGGTGCACTGACCCATAAAGAGATTGATGGTGGACATCAAAGAACTCGGCCATGACGTCAGTTGTGCCCCAGAGTTGAACCTCTCCTGATACTGGAGGAAGAAAAGACCCTCACTTCTGGCAAAACCACCTGTGGTAAACGTCATCAAAATATGTGCACACATATCATCCCAAAGTTAAAGCTTTTTAAATGTATGTATAGAACTAAACCAATTTGCGAACGTCACCGAAATATGTGAATACAACTCAACCCAAAGGGCTACGTCATCAAAATATGTGTATACAAACGAATCCAAAGATTTCTAAAAAACAGTTGTCTATATACTCGATCGATTTGACAGGGAGAGCTAACCTCAATTGTACTATTGAATGGGATTTTCTCCAACTACGTATTACGTGTCTATATTGTATGCACTATATACGGTCCGATGACTCCAACTTCAGTGTGTTTTTCTTTCTGGATATGCTTCCATAGCTATTGTCCATCCGACAACAATATGCAAGGCAAGAGTTTGGAATTTCCTTTCCCGGTTTCTCTCTCTAGCTAGCGTGCCTCGTCTGCTTTGAACTTTTAGAGTTAAGAAGTCATACGCTCTCCATGCTCAATTGCTAGGATATTAAAGTATACTGTCAAACCAAACAGTTATTAAAGTACTCTCAGACCATACGGTCATTAGAAATCTAAAATATCTTATCAAATATCTTGGTCATCAAAAGTAATATTATTTAGATTTAATCTTTAATACTTGCTTGTGATTATCACCTCAAAATAAATAAATAAATAATTTTCTAGAAGAGATACCTGGCACAATATGATGAATGAAACAAGCGGCCACATCACATAGAAGACTTTTCCAAGCACCGTAAGGTGAAAAAAAAGCAGCTACAATCACATACACTACTCACCTAGCACCATATGATGAAAGAAACAAGCTGCAACAATCACCCAACCGTATCCTCCATCCAGCGCCTTCAGTAAAACGCCCTTATCTCCGGTTGTTTTATTGTCAGGTTTGACGTCACTGTCCACCGGATGTCCGCCATTTCCTTCCTGATTCTTGCCGTCTACGTCATCGTTATTCGTCTGCGTTACGTCACCCGCATCACCGTTTTTGTGAAGCTGAAGTTAAAATTGAAATACAAATGTTCAGGATAATTTGAGTGTTCTGGTGTGTGTGGATGTGCCCGAGGGTGGACTGGTCTGACGGTTTGAACATGTCTTGAAACAGTGTAGATTGAGATTAGAAACAATGTTTAATAAACAGTTTTGTTGCTATAACCTTTATAATATTTAGTGAACATCCTCAAAAGATGTTCTATTTAATAAACGTTTTTACATTTTCAAAACAAAAACGGGCTATAAAAAGTATGGTTTAATTTTAGCACGTGATACCCTTGTCCTTACAAACCCAACGTATGCTTTCCAAATGCGTATAATGTATGAACATAATATACAAGGCAAAAATTTTTTGCGGGTTTCGCCGAAAGTCCAGTGCGCCCTACCACCGAATTTAGAACCTGTCTAACGGGGATAACTCACATAACTTCCATCTTCATGCAGTCTTTCATCAGTTGTCTTCCCTTTGTTGTCACATCTGATTTCCTCAATGGTTCCTAGTTTTGGTGTCTGGTCAGGCTCCATGTATTTCAACACACATTAATACTGGTGGGAGTTAGACGTACACTGGTCACGTGATCTTCAGATAAATAAATTGATAAATCGATTTCATATTGGACCAAGAATTTTAGACATTGTTTTTAAATAATACAAACACGCACACACACATTACAGGTATATATATATATATATATATATATATATATATATATATATATATATATATATATATATATATATATATATATATATAATTTTTATTTATGTATTTGATTATTTATTTATAAATATATTTTGTAAATTACATATTAATAATGTCAACCATTTAGAGGAGAATCAACTTTATTATATGCCGGTATATAAAAAAATATTGACAATCATCTTTAACAATGAATACAATATCGTCTTTAAAGAAACTAGAAATACTAAAGGATTATTCGTTTATCTGCTTGTGTTTTTACAAATTAGGTCTGGTGTGGCACATCGTATATCACTATCTGTTGTCTAGCACGGCAGATATCACACACTATCTGATGTGTAGCGCATTACACGCTATCTGATGTCCGAGTTTTTGGACGGGCTAGTCAGTGTGTCCATTATCATCAACATACACAGCTAAGTAAACTGTAAACTACTGCCTCATTCAACACTTCTTTATTCATAACTACCTACACGGTTTGACCGATTCACCCAACCTTGTAAAACCTAACCAATAGCAAACTGAATTGAATTAGAAAAATAAACAACATATTTTTAAAAAAAGGCCTATTTGTGAAACAAAATTATTTTAGCTAGAAGTCAAATTAAAATTACTGCGAAATTTTTTTAAACAGTTTCAACTAATTTTAATTTTGCAATGTTATCGCTTTAACACTTAGGTGAGTCATTATGTAGAGACATATGATAACAAATGTCATCAGTTCTAACGACAAACATATACATATATATATATATATATATATATATACATATATATATATACATTATTTCTCCATTTTATGAATGCATATAGTAAATCCATATTTAATATCTATGATTTAGTAAAAATTTATTTACCGGTAGCTGAAGTATCCGTGTATTTGATTTTTTTAAAAGATGTAACTATCTGTTAGGTTTGATATTTTATCCGTTATGCTTTGGTTTCCATGTGTTTAGTAAAACGGATATGTTGTAGAATAAAGGAACGGAACGTGTTCATGTCCTTTATTATAAAGTTTTAGACAAAGTGTGAATCGGCACTTCATGAATAGGAATGTTCATGTGACCTGACGTAGAAGTACCTAGATGTATAGTTAGATAGTGGACGTCTCAGTCTTGGGTTAAAGAAGTCTTATGACTGTTACGTCACTTTGTAGGGGTGCTGGTGTGTTGAGGGGTGTGAGGGGTGGGGGTCGAGGCATTTAAGTACGGGATAGGGTGGGAGAATGTATTTATTTTGGCTAGTTGCTGTGTAAACACACATTGGATGTAATTATCTAAAATAGTTGTAGGTTGGAGTACCACTTCGACATATTTGCTAAAGATAACGAGTTATATGTTGATGTAAAATAGGCCACTTGTATGGCAAATTCACACTGTTATGGACTTCTAGTTCTATGTATTCAGATACTATAAAACAAACATTCGCAATACCACAATGCGATGTAAGAAAGTAAATTTATATTTAATCTAGATCGTTAAATATAATTTCAAGTTCACACAATAGTAGGGAACGCGTGGCCTAGCGGTAGAGCAATGGACTACTATCATGAAGGTCTCGAGTTCAAATCCGGGTTCATATCAGTAGAACGTCCCTGAGTCCATCCAGCTCACGTTAAGAAGGTAAAGGCGGCTAGGCATAGTGATGACCACATTAGTCTTTCATATGCCGAGGTCAAGAGACATGAACTCTACTTCATCTGCCTAATAGATCGATAGGTCTAAAGAGTAATCGTTGCAATTCAATAGTTGTCAGGTTTTCACTTGCAATGCCCGCTACCTTTATATTTAAAAGATAAATCTGATGGTGTTATATTGATATCAGCGATTAATTAATCTGATAAAATAACATGACACTGTGTCAGACACTGTCACGTATATCCTGTCACGACACTAACACTGCCAGACATGCTGTCACGAGTATATCTGATCACGTCACTTCCTCACGAACTTATCAACTTAAATTCTCAGTTGTCGAGTTGATAAATCGAATCATACGGTCTATAGGGCAAATAAAGTAGAGTTCACTTGTTTCTGTGACCTCGGCATATGAAGAGATAGGTACCCATCAGAGTTGGGTGGACTCAGGGACGGTCTACTGACTTGAACCCGGATTCGAACTCGAAACTTGCGGTAAGTAGTCCAGTTCTCTACCGCTAGACCACTCCATCCCCCCCAAAAAATCGAATCATCACCCCGTAGAATTAGTTGTATAACTCACCTTTATGGCGACTGTCACCTATATCATTACTCCAGTGTTGAATCAACTTGATTGCTTTAGCTAATTACCAATGATGTAATAATTAAAAGTATGACTGGATAAGGCTTAATTTCATAAAGCTAAAGATGAACACACGAACTAATTCAAGTCTATTATTAATCCAATTAGTTATCCTTGATTAAACTTGAAATAAATAACCGTACGCTTCTAAAACCAAATTGTTAAGTTGTACATATGATTTATTCATTGATAAAAATAACCACATAACTATCGATAACTAGGTCATGTATGTCGCTCAGGATGACACTGCGAGTTTGATATCCAGATAAAAGTGGGTCAGGTGAATGATTTTTGTTACACCTAGTAACCCGTTAAATAATTACTGCTGATCTCTGGCCGCGCGTTAATCTCTCTGCTCATTCATGCGGATAAGCTGGATTATGGGTACTTCAAATTGTGATGCACGTTGATGAAGATCGATACAATTTATTACTTTCTACACATCATCGTTTTTCCCCCGTTCCCACTTAGGGCAGATAAAGTAGAGTTCATCTGTTTCAATGACCCCCACATCCAAGGATATAATGTAATTGTCGTTATTATAGATGAGTGGGCCATACTCGGGCCCAGATCGCCAACTCAAATCTTTGTAATTAGACATTAGATTAGTCATCAATACCTAATTAAAAGAAGAATAAATTCAATAAGAATAGGGGAGATAACAAGATTAAATACTAGCAATTACTTAATCAGCTTGCAAACGACGGTGAACTGTATTTTCACGGTTGGTTGGCTTTTCACACGAGAGCCAACCACAGACTAAGAATGAGCAGATAACTATCTTTTAGAGAGAGAGAGAGAGAGCGAGTTACTGAAAGGTTTTGAAAGTAAAATATGTTTAAATTATGTGGCGTTGATTTAAATCAGAACGAATCTATATACATAATTCTCTTCTTGGAGACGTTAGAATACAAAGCTGTAAGCGTGCCTTGCTGTCCCCTCTCTTCCTCTCTAGGAAGTCTGGTGAGCTGTGGTTCACGCTAAATGTTTACAATCGTAGAGCCGTGTTTAGTGACGGCTATTAGGAACAAATAATTTAGTTTGAAACGATTTTAAACTTAGGGGAGGTAGCTAAGAGGAGGCTGCTTTCACGGGGGGTGGGGGGGGGGGGGGTGTTAGGGGTTGGGGGAAAGGAGCGGGGGTTATCGTCCTTAACGACTTACTGATAGTGTTTTAAAGCAAATATTTTCAGTGACAGCAGTGGTACTGTCGAATTCACAAATTATGAATTACTGAAAAGTAGAAAATAAAACAACTAAATAGCGGCGTAAAAGCTTGTTATCATTTTTTAAAAATGTATTTGTTTTATTTTAGAGTGGCCTAGCGGTAGAGAGCTGGACCGCTAACCCGTAAGTCTCGAGTTGGAATCCGGGTTCAAGTCAGTAGACCGTCCCTGAGTCCACACAGCTCTGATGGGTACCTAACTCACGTTAGTGTAAGTAAAAGCGGCTGGGCATAATGCTGACCACATTTTACCTTCATATGCCGAGGTCACAGAAACAGGTGAACTCTACTTCACTTACCCCATAGACCGTCAGGTTTGAAAGGGAGCTTTACTACACAATTACTTCTCGGAGATAACAAGCAAAACATCAACACATTCAAGACACAATTATAATTTTAACGCAGTCTGATTCGTGGATATGTTATTTTTAATTAAAAATCATTTAGTATACAATGTACTGTTCGTGCATTATTTTTGTTTTAAAAAAAAGTATTG
The DNA here is from genome assembly GCF_028476545.2 of Physella acuta. Classification (NCBI taxonomy): domain Eukaryota; kingdom Metazoa; phylum Mollusca; class Gastropoda; family Physidae; genus Physella; species Physella acuta. The sequence continues at coordinate 29,811 of NW_026732053.1, forward strand.
TTTTAATACATTTGAAAAGTTGATTTGTTAATTCATCATGCAATCAGGAGCTAACTCTGAACACACTCACGCAAATAAAAAATAAATAAATATAAATAGTATCAGTATGGCGCTGATCAGTTATCTCACAATAATGGACACATGTTTTTTTACATCGTTTATCAACAAGAAAACATGACCTTTTGTTATTAAAAAAAATTAAAATAAACTAATTAAAAATAATTCTAAAAATGCATAATTAACGAACATTAATTATAATATATTTCAATACATCTTGGCAAAACGTGGTCAAGTAATCATTTATTATGCATCGATATTTAGAAGTATAAAATATTGTTATGTTAATTAAGGAACTAAAGAACTATTAGTTACGGTACTAAGTATATAATAAAGCATTTTTGTAAGTACACATTTTAATATAATATGATAAACAATTCACCATTTTAACTCGTTAAAAAATTTGTGAAACGGGTTAAATGTCCAAAAGTTAATTACTATAATAAACTGTTAATTTGGTTTAAATTATGAAAATAACATTAACATAATACATTTATACATGTTTTGCTATTATGATCAATTCCACACATTTTAAAATGTTTTCAAGTATAAAACATTATGCAAATACGAAATGAATATTCATACAATGTATCATGTATGTACATTTAATTTACATGTTTCATTAACAAAGATATTTAATCAATATTTTTTTTCATTTCTAATTCATTTACACAATAATACGTTTAGTATTAAATTTAACTCATACATGCATGTTCAAAGCATACACCTTGTTTCATATCAAATTTTTTTAACAAAGACATAGCGTTTTCGCACTGATACATTTTAAATTCATTTTACCTCAGTTAACATCATACATGCTAATGAGGCGTGGTTAATGTATTTGGTATCATAATGACCACTCAGAGGCTCTACCAAATTATACGAACTCTGCTTAATTCTATATACAGTTTAGATCTATAATATAATTAGCACAATAACAAGTTGTAAAGTTTCTTCATATAACTAGATTCTATATACAGCTAAAACATTTATATTTGCAAAAAGTGTATTATTATTATTAAAAAAAAATCAAATACCAATGTTTTGATTAAACTTTTGCTTTTTTGAATCTAATCATAAAAAAGTTTTAATTACACAAGGGAAAACAATCGTCTTTTTTTTAAAAAACCCATAGTATCGTATGTCTTGGAATAAAAAGAGAGCAACAGAAACTGATTTGAAGATTAATTATTATTCACTGAAACTTGACTACTTAAAAAAGTTCTCTAATTGTAATAAAGTGAATGCATTTGACTAAAGGATATACGATTCAGAAGCGAGTTACTTTCATTAAAGAGTTTACATACAAGATAAACACAAGTATTTGATACAACATATCTGGCTTATATACACTATGTGTTTTCAAATACGATGGTGGTAGATGTATATAACTGTAGTCAACATATTTCAATGTGTTCGTACATACAAGGTAACAACAGTTTCAACTACATCATAGACATCGTTATGTTAGTTAGCAAATCAGTTCAAGTTTACACAAATTAATATTTGTTAATTTCTACAGTTAAAAATTATTCAACTTAAGATCTAGATCTACTTGAAAGTTACAGTTTCGAGCATAATAATACATTTTACAAGATAGTAATATTTTTAGAATGTGTCCATTGTATTTCTATAAACGAAATGGAAAAGAGAGAGGGTTATAAAAATGAGTTAGTCAGCTAGTATAACGAGTTAAAATAGAATAGTTTGATAATGATCCATTCAAAGTGTTTAAACCAATACTATTCAATAAGGCTGATGTGCCTATTCAAGAACTATTACCTTAAACCTAATTACTTAACCTGTCCACTGTTTTGTTAGTATATTTAAAAAGTACTTTTGCGAATATTTAGAACAAAACATAATTTTGAAAAAAGGTTAGCTAGGCCTTCCTATATGTTAAAGTCATATTAAGCCGTGATACAAATGAAATGTATGTTCCAACTAGGTTATCTTTCTCGTTATCAGGTTTCTAAGGGTGATGTACTTGACATGTCAAGAACGTTTTAAGTTGACTAAGAGCTGATGCCTGCAACATTCCGATGTGATGACGAGATTGGTATTTTAGCAGATACTACAACTGTTTTGAATCAAGTAATAGTTTACATTTTTAAAGTCTAAATAGTATATGTAGTGCAAAAAGAAGCCCACTTTGGCCAATCAATTAGCTATATAGATTAAACGTATTTCTATCTATTTTGCAATCTTAGTTAACAAAGTAAATGTAATTAGTTTTTCTAGAAGAAAAAATCTTTCATAATGACTATTTTTTCAGATTTGCATCATATATGGATTATTGTTTATTTATTTTTATAACTAGCAGCAAACGTAATTAGACGAGCGGCATTCAGAATACAAGCGAATTATTTAATTAAAAAACTATTTTATGACTTGTTTCCCTTTCCCGCTATCACTCTTCCAGGCTAGTACTACATTCGATATTTCTTTGGTTGTCCCCCTTTGCCAGTTATGAATAGACACGCTAACCAATAATAACATTGTATAACATTTTTAGTCAAGTTTATTGATTATTGGTGTTAGCAGAGTATAAATTATATTTTTAACACGTTTTTATTAACTCAGCTTCGCGTGTGTTTGTTGTTAAAATTGACATCGAAAATTAACCCACTTCTGATTGCTCAATAGATCTGAAATTTGGCATGTAGGCTACTTTCGCCTAACAATTTCAGATGCAATCATAAAAACTAGCAATTAGAGACGGTAATTAGCTTAATTTAATTACGCCCCAAGGACCATAAAATTGAGGACATGATTTCTAAAGATACCGACAAGACTGGAGGCTTATAGACACAGTTACTTCGGCCCCAATCGATGTGAGCGCGCTGGCCGTGATCGTATAGTGGTTAGTACTTCGCGTTGTGGCCGCGACAACCCAGGTTCGAATCCTGGTCGCTCAAGATTTTTTTAGTCCGTGTATTTATAAACACTTAGTCAATTCATACTTAATCAAGTCATTAGATAAAGTAGAAAATAAACTATATAAAAAACTTTTTTAAAAACCACGTTTTTCATGTGTAGCAACGGACTAAAAAGGAGAAAATAAAATACTTAAAAAAAACTTTTTAAAAAACCACGTTTTTCTTGTGGACTAAAAAGTAGAAAATAACTATTTACATACATTTGATGACAAAAAACGTGGGTCGGGCAGATGGGTCGGGAAATTTGATGGTGAACGTACCCACGTTTTTTGTCATCAAATGTATGTAAATAGTTATTTTCTACTTTTTAGTCCACAAGAAAAACGTGGTTTTTTAAAAAGTTTTTTTTAAGTATTTTATTCTATACATAAATAATACACGAACGTGATAGTTAAAATTAATTACAGTCATTAGAATACATATTAATTAGAATATGTTTATTGAATATTTATTTTTGCAAAAGCTTTTTTAACTTTAAAAAAAGTCAGATTTTTTTCCTTATTCAAATTTTTTTCATAAAATGTGAAATATACCATAGATTGCAGAAAGGTATCACATTATCCTGATACTATTGCATTTAACAAAATAAGTTATATCAGGTTGAAGAATTCAGTTTCGTACATAAATTAAAAAAAAACAAGTATTGGAGCATATCCGCAGACATAAACTTGTCTGTGTACATATTGCAAGATTTCTATGTACATGTTTGTCTAAGTGAGAGAATACACAGACATAAGTCTGGATACATTCAGTACACAATCGCTAAGCAATAAATAATTGTTCTCATCGCTCTTGATATGTTTGGTTTAAAAAGCACTTTGTTCATCGTTAATTGTCTCGAAACACTTCGATCAGTGGCGTCGATAGGTCGGGTGTCACCCGGGGCGGTCCGCACCCCCCTCCTCCGCCTCGCGACGCTTCTGACTTCGATTTCGACTTAAGCATTCACCTCAGCTGAAGTTTATCGTAACCATTCTTACAGTATAACGTGTCTTTTTGGAGTACCACATAACACATTTGACATCAAGTATAATCAGAAGATACATCAAACTCAGACAATAAAAATAATGAAAAATAGAAGAAAATTTTTAAAAACTTGCAAATTATCAAAATGATATCTACCTTGTAGTTTTATTAAAAGTAATAAAAATAATTAACACAATTTACATTTCGACAATTACTCTTGTATATATTATTAAGTCCAACAACGTTGGCCTGTATTTAAGCGTGTTATTACATTAAATACTTTTTTATTTCAATAAGTTTCATCTTTGTCAAAGTTATAGTGATAATTTTAAAACTTTATATTGGAAAATATTTAATATTACAAAATATTAATCAAGTCTGTTAACTATTTATATTCCGTTTTACAATTAGGCTATTCGCAAAACGGAAGAAGAATTACAATTCAGATAATTTAAATCATAAAACATCGAAGATTAATCATTGGAAAATATTCCGTACTGTAAAATTAATATTATATTTTTGCATTTTAAAAATCTATAAAAGAGGTTTATGAAAACTAAAAATATTTACAATTACACATTTTCATTTGTGCAATAGGCTTGAAAAACTTTTTCCAAATGTTTGTGGCCAGAAAGCATTTCTAAAACCAAAATTGAATATTTAAAAAAAAAATTCCGAAATTTGTTTTTTTACGTTACAGCACATGCTAATGTTTTATGTTTTAGTTTCTACAACTAACAAACTCAAACATTAATTCATTGTAGGCCAACAACACATGCTATAGAATAGGCGTGCTTGTTAATAAAATAAAAACATAAAAAAAACTGTTTTGTAAAAAATCAAACTGTAAAAATGTAGTTTTATCACATTCTTCTGTGTAACTGTATTCAATGCATGTATTTCAACTTATAAATTGTGATATTGTATCTCTTGATGTGAGAGTTAACACTTGGTTTATATTTTATATCATAGTGGATTAGTAAACAATTTGTTATAAGTCACCGATGTCCTATATAGAATAACACAATCAACAGAAACAAATGTTGACTCCATAATGGGAAGATTGATGTGTAGTGGTCTGGGTTAGACTAAGGAAAGATTGTATGGGGGTCTGGGCTACAAGATGAGAAGATTGTAGGGGTCATGGTTAGAAGATGAGTAGATTGATGTGTAGGGGTCTGAGTTTGACTAAGGAAAGATTGTATGGGGGGGGGGGGTTGGGCTACAAGATGAGAAGATTGTAGGGGTCTGGGTTAGTTGATTGGAGGATTGTATGGGGGTCTGGTCTACAAGATGAGAAGATTGTAGGGGTCATGGTTAGAACATGAGTAGATTGATGTGTAGGGGTCCAGTGTTAAATTATGAGAAGGTTCAGGTATAGGGGTCCGGAGCTAGACGATTGTAACAGCATTGTGCTGGCCGGATTTGTTGATTGTTTTGTAAAGGGGGTCGTCCACTGTACCGCTGGGGGTCGAGGTGGGGACATTGTTAACTGGACCACTGACCGCTGCTGTTGTGTGGTTGCCGCGGCCGCTGATGCTGTGGTGACCGGTGCCAAACGTGCTGAGGTTGACGCCGTCAGGTTTGTGGTTGGCGTCGGACGGTGGGCGTGGTTTACTGTTGATGTAGGTGTTGGGGTCTACGCCTTGGCCGAGTGACCCACCTTGAGAGACGCCCACGTGGGTACGGTGCATGGGGGACGTGACCTGTGTGGGGACGGGGGTGTAGTTGCATACAATGGGATCCAGAGGCGGCGTCGCTCTCGTCTGAGACTGACCCCTCTTGCTGTGCACGCTGAGCTGCGGACTTTGGTTATGCACGTGAGTGTTACTAAGACAATTCTTCAACGGCGACGTCACCTGCTGATGAGCTGAAGCTCCAGAAATTAAACTCACACATTCATGCCCAGTACCAGATTCACCCTGAACACAAGGCGAGCTCCGGTTTGATTTCATCTTTCGATTAACTCGTAGATCATCGATATCCATATCAGGGGGAGGAATCGGTTTACTTATAAGTCTCATTTTTCTCATTCTCTCCCTTTGGTAGCACAGCCCAGCGAATATAATTATATTGATAAGCAAAAGAGAACCACCGATTGCTACCACAATGCTTAACGGAACACCAGTAGAGGTAGCCTTGTGTGTGGATTGCATCTGCTCGGGGGTAGCATGTGGGTCCGGGCTACCTTTCGTGCTGTTGGGTAGCTCGCTGTTCGGCTGGTAAGGCTGCCCGGTTGTGACTTCCGTGTTGTCGGAAGTTGTTTCAGCCACTCTATCGACGTAACCGGAAGCCGTTGTGCAGATGGTGGAGGGGGCGGTGGCTCGAGGGGGGTAGACATCTTTGTTGGGGATCAAACACTGAGGCTCGTCAAAGGTCGAGAGGTTCTCAAAATTATTCAGGAGGTGCGTCGACATATCCCCACCGTCGTAAAGATTCATTTTCGGAATCAGGTCAAGCCAGACGGCCATTTTGGATGCCCTGTAGCGGTTTCGAACCAGTGGCCTTCGACCTGTGGATTCAGAAGGATCTGTTTCTGACAATAATGACACTGAGTCTCAGGTAGTGAGTAAGGTGTTAGTAAAAAGGTGTCTGTCTAGGTTGAGTGGATTAAGTCATACATGTTTTACTTCTTTGAGTTAATTAATAATGCATTACTGCGATGTATCAACACTTTAATACAATTATTTACTACGTTAAATATGTATCTTAATGTAACATAGATATAGTTATAAAAATTTGAATAAGGACTTAAAAATAAAGATAAGTCATGAGATAAAAATAAGATATAAAAACCCGAAAGAGATAATTAAAATCACTAGAATTGCTAATCCATTAATGCGTTCGCCTTTCTCCTGTAATTAATATATACATTATATCAATCAAGACACCGACATCTGCAAGGTCTTATAAATACTTAACATTTAATTGTAATTAAGGATTAACTTTAAGTTGCAATCTAAAAGTTACCAGTACGAAGTTTACCAGATAATATTTTCTGATTTCTACAAATATAAAGAAGCTTTTCATAGTCATCGAAATTTCAGCTATATACAATTACCTAATAATGATAATGTAAGTCTTTGTCAAAGTTAATATATTAGTAACATCAAGTTCTTGTATTGAATTTATTCTTAATACGACGAATTATGAAAAAGGGTAATACAGTTTTACAATATTGCCGTATATTGTAGTTTGTATACAAAATATGAAAACTAATGTTTATGCGATTTCCATGCTATTAATGGTTAATATGTGGGCAACAAGCAAACATTGAAAATATGATGCAAATCCTGATAATAATAACCTTCTAAGCATTATATAAAAATACATTTAAAAAACCTACAAATTATTAGTAAATTGGCTGTTTCAAAATAAACCACACGATTCAACAGCTAAGAATATTTACAGAAATATATACATTCATAGTAAATATAATGTACATTAGACACGAATTGTATCGTTATTTAGGCTGATAAGGTTAATTATCTAGCATTATATTTTTATCCAATGTATTTCAAGTAAATAAAATAAATTTTAACGCGTTATATTATTTATTGTTGAGATTTTGTCTCATATAAATAGCAAGAAAGGATGGCATCGTGTTGTTAAGATTAAAGCGGGTAAAGGTCAAGGTTAGACGATTGTTACTGCGTTGGTTTGGCCGGATTTGTTGATTGTTTTGTAAAGGGGGTCGTCGACTGCACCGCTGGGGGTCGAGGTGGGGA
>NW_026732053.1:42500-142500 GCF_028476545.2 Physella acuta
ACACTAAACTGCTGATTTGCCGGACACAAAATTGCTGATTTCCAAATTTTAAACTTGAACGTATTTTTTTCCGAAACGTTTTTATGAGTGACATAAGAGTTTCGAATGTGTCTCAAGTTTGATGTATCGTTCTGGAACTTTCTCCCTGCCCATAAACCACTAGCAATCACGAAAATGGGTTTCCCCTTCCTCCGCTCATCAGCGGTTGTCTCTATCACCCTATGGCCCCGTATGGGTGCAGATAGATGCTCGGGGAACACGCCCATTGGGCGGACATCGTGGTCAATCGAGACGTTTCTGGCAGCCTTTGGTGCAGTTACTTGTACGACCTATATCTTGGGGAAATGTGTTCGAACTTGTCATGGCATGTAGATATAAGGAATGCTGTTGTTTGTTTAAAGCTAGGTTGTCTCCCTTTTAGACTGCGCTGCATTTATAACATAGTTCTAGACGCCCCATCAGGTTTTGTAGTAGGGGGGTGGGGGAGACGTGGAATGTACATTCTACGTAAATATTTCAATCTTTTACGTAATTCTTTGCTTTTCTTATAATATTGTAAACAAATGATGCCTTCACGACAAACTTTAAATAAAATATATCGCCTTCTGTCGATTTAAAATAATATATATTGAGTACGTTCACAAATTACGAAGTATTTTAAATTATCTTAATTAATATACAATCTAATTTTGTTTCTTTGTTTAGGTTAAATTTTTAAAAATATTCAATAACAAATTTTGAAAGTGCGTTTTTTAAAAAAATGTTCAGCACATCCGTTTTGAGGGTACGTTGCTATAAAGGATAATTAAGACAGGGGGGTTAAGGACGTACCCAGATTTGGCGAAGTTGGTCCAGTAGGTCATCACAGCCTCCGCCATCATCCGCTCAGCGTCGTTGTAGACGGACGGGAACGGGGAGGTGCCGTTTACCAGGGGCGACCCGAAGACGTAGGGCAGCTCATCACCATGGATACCTAGAAAAACAGAAGGACAGGTCGACGTGAGCCGATTGTTAACTCATTCGTCAGTATTACGGGAAAAGTCGCATAGCCCTAGGGTGAGACATGCCATGTATCCGAATGTGACACCTCTTATAATCGTGCGTGGATATAAAAATTAAAAATATCCACTGTCAAAAAATAATAGAACCTCTTGCCCCCCCCCCCTCTCTTTAGTTTCACCCCAAATGTCATTCTCAGACCACCTACCCTCACTAAATAATGTCTTTCAAACCATCGCAACATTTTTGTGTTGTGTATTAAAGTGTCAGTTCTTGACATAAAATCGAAGGTTGTTATTTAAAAGTGGGCCAAATACATTTTCAGCTCACTGGTGGGATTTAAAATAAATAGGCTTTGTAGACGTTCGCTTTGTACTTACATATACACAGGAAAAATGGGTTACCACTGGGGAGAGTTGGAGAAAACAACACAGTAAGGCCTATTCAGACATCCATCAGACAACAGCTCCCCCCCCCCTTCCTCCCTCTCTCAGAACAATATCACTAACACCCACACAAACAACAATACCACCCAATTCATACAGAAAAAAGTACCACCACACTAACACTTGCAACAGTACTACCACCAAGTCAAACAGATACCCCCAACTCATACATACAACATTACCATCCCCACTAATACAGAAAGTGCACCACCCACACTCATACAGACAACATTACCATCCCAACCCATATATAAAAATGTACCACTCCCACTCATACAGATAACAATACCCCCCACTCATACATAAAAAATGTACCAAACCACTCATACAGAAAACAGTACTATCCTCACCCTGAAAACAGTACTCCCCCCACCCCTACAGACATCCCCCCACCACACCCATCCCCAAGACAGCACATAGTTCTATTTACCTTGGACGTTATCTTCGCTTTCATTCTGCGGGTCTGATTGGGTTGAGTAGCCGAAAGAATACAAATACGTATCGGCCTTCTCCGCGTGGTAGTTGGCCATTTGTATCAGAGGGGCCACGTACTGGCCATCACTCAGTAGCTCCAGAATACTGGCCCGGTTGACCCGGGGGTCGGGGGGCCGGCTCCAATCAGTGTAATGATGGTCTAGAATTTCAAAGATTTTCTGCCGGTGGTACCGAAACACATTCTGAACATAGGTGCGAATAATTTGAGTTTTCCGAAAATCGGAAATCCCTTTCCGGATATCGGATTGCTTCAAGTAGGCGTAAGCTTCGTTTTTAGTAATCCCGAACATGACAGGAACCGACGCGAATTTCGAATGTGGTTCCTTGATAAGTTCACTTAATTCTTTAGGAAGAACGGACCCTGTGTCTTTTGTTGGAGCGAAGCAGGAATAGTATTTAGGCGCTTCCGGGGCGGACCTGACCAAATCCGCGAACGATCTCTCTCGCAGACAGTGAGTAAGCATGAGCGTGTTTGGGGTGTGGTGTGAGCAGTTCACGTTCATGGCCAGTTTCTCCATGCACCATTTGGGGTCGTAGGACATGGCCCAGGTGCTGGTGGCCGAGCCGCTCTGGAGGATGGCCCTTTGGAAGTAGTTTACCTTGTTCTCTGAGACTTTAAAAAAAAATATTTTCTCTTTTTGGTTTAGTGAGTAGGATTTAAATTTAATTAAACACAATAATTGGGAAAAAATAAATGAAAGCAATATTATTATTAATTGCATATGATTTAATTTATTATTAAGTATTTTAAAAATTAGAGACACGTCAATTAGAATCCTTAATAATAATTTCGTGTGTTGATATACTTACATTTAAAAAAATATTTTTAAAAATAGCTTTACAATGAACACAATGAAAATATCTTGAATATTATCTAAGTTAATTATTTGTTATAATATTTAAATTACAATATTAAAAATGCATGATAAATGTTAAAAACCTATTTGATTTTACAAATATATATATATATATATATATATATATATATATATATATATATATATATATATATATATATATATATATATATATATTTATTTATAAATACTTAAATAAAATAATTAAAAAAATAAAATAAAATACCTGACACGAAGGGAGATAACAAGAGTAAATTAACAAGTGCTGCACCAGTCCCGTGTCCGAAAAGAGTTATCTTCTGCGGATCTCCACCGAAGCTTGCGATGTTTTCCCTCAGCCATAGCAAGGCTTGTGTGATGTCTAGGAGGGCGTAATTCCCCATGGCGAAGTTGTCCCCCGTGGTTAGGAAACCTGTCAGAACAATCAGTGTTACGTCATCATTCGCCAGGATAATTGAAGGGCGACCACAGTTATTCATTACCCAATACAAACGACGCCATACGAATGAAGATGATCTATGAAAGAACTTTTATTTTTTTATTTTTTTTGTGCTTTTAAAAACTCACATCGTAATACTTTAGCTGAGACTGTGTTGAAACAGTAGATGCTTTCTTTTTTGATTATGAAAGCTAGTATCCCCCATATAAACACACACACACACACACACACACACACACACACACACACACACACACACACACACACACACACACACACACACACACACACACATATATATATATATATATATATATATATATATATATATATATATATATATTAAACCTGCTGTATATGGAAGTATTGAGACACCTTAGCATAAAACCTACCGATTTAATAATACACTCCTGCATTTAAACTATTGATTTAACTAACCAGTCCAGCGTTAAACGTAATAAGATATCTTACCACCATAGCATGTTGATGACTGAAACCCAATAGACACATTTTTGAGACTAAAACCCCATAATTCTATTTCGTAATCATCAGTGCTTCACTCTCTCAGCCATGGTGGTGGAAAAGTTAGCGCCCCTTATTCTATCCTAGATTTTAGAACCATCGTAATTCGTATCGTTTGTCTAAATCGATGGCCAAGTTATAAATAACATAAGTGGTGGTCAAGTCATTCGATGTGAAAACCGCGTCGATTGTACGCACGAACATCTACTGCACACTTGTACATGTACTGTACACGTTTATATAAAACATGCCAATTAAACACAATATAAACAAATCGAGTTTTTGACAACAATATTGTACAGCAAATAATGTTTTTGTTTCTCAAGGCTGGTAATAATATTCTTGCTTGTTGTACATTTTAAAACAATTGTAACGTAACGTAGCGGACCGCGTGGTCTAATGGTAGAGCTCAACACTACTACACGAAAGTCTGCAGTTCGGATCCCAGACTTGAGTGTTCACCTTGAGTTTACTCAGCTCTGATGCATACCCGACTCAAATTAAAGAAAGGAAATGAGGCACAGTAATGAATATCCTATCCATTTAAATGTCCAGGCCACACGTAAACACTACTTCAACTGCCTTATGGATCATCAGATCCCTGAGGTAATTTACTCTCAATTTATCTTTAAAATAACTGTTTTCTGCATTGTAAGATTCAAAAATAAACTCGGTTTCAACCTAGTATTTTTTTATATCATCATCATCATTTCCCGTTCGTGCCCGAGACACATGGGGCAGATGAAGTAGAGTTTATCTGTTTCAGGGACCTCGGCATATGAAAGGATAGTGTAGTCAACACTATGCCCAACCGCCTTTGCTTTCCCAACATGAGATAGCTACCAATCGGAGCTAGGTGGGACGTTCTACTTACTTTAACCCAGATTCGAACTCGAAACTTAGCAGTCAAGCTCTCTATCGCTACAGTCCCCTAAATACATTATTTATCCATTAAGAAAATCTGGAACGAGTCGAAGATAATAGTTAAAATCTCATTATTGTATGGTATGTTGAGTGCTCGTTCTTGCATAGAACTGAACATGTGCCAACACACGCATGCGTCATACAACTTATCCACGACTTGAGAAACTCATTCGCCTAATAACATAAAAACTCGCTCCAGAATTAAAGCCTACAGCCGACCTGCATATTGACTTGCCTTGTCTGAAAATATAATACTGAGTCCGATCTATTTTTAGAACGTTATCTGATTTCATTTCGCTATTAAAAAATGACATAAAAGGGGAAAGAAATCGGTTCGGCTAAAAGCTGAACCCCTGCGCTACGCTCCGGGGATAATTATCCTACAAATGCCCCTCCTTGGGTTCAGGCTGACTGGGCACGGATCAAATGTCGACCCCCTTAGATGGTGATGTCGGGAGAGAGATCAAAGGCTATCAGATGGGATCTCTTCGTGTCGTCAAGCTGAGATGTTGGAAGCCATTCTCTACGTGTGGTGCAGTGGTTAGAGCAGGGGCAGGGCAGTGGGGAGGACAGTGGGTAGGACAGGGCAGTAGGTAGGACAGGGCAGTTGATGGGGCAGGGCAGTTGGTGGGACAGGGCAGTGGGTAGGACAGGGCATAGGGTAGGACATGGCAGTGGGTAGGACAGGACATTGACTACGATTGGATATTAGGTAGTGCAGGACAGTAGGTAGGTAGGACCGGACAGTATGTGGGACAGGATAATGGCTACGAACGAAAATTTGCAGAGTATTTGCTAGGACAGAGCAGTAGCTGTTACGTGACGGTGTCTAGGACACGACAGTGTATAATGTATATGAGAGGACAGTGGGTAGGACAGGGTAGTCGGTAGGCCAGGGCAGTGGGTAGGACATACTAGGACAGGACAGTAGCTGTCACGTGAAAGTGTCTAGGACAAGACAGTGTATATGTAAGGACAGTGGGTAGGACAGGGCAGTCGGTAGGCCAGGGCAGTGGGTAGGACATACTAGGACAGGACAGTAGCTGTCACGTGAAAGTGTCTAGGACAAGACAGTGTATATGAGAGGACAGTGGGTAGGACAGGGCCAAGTAGGACAGGAAATCTTAGGACAGGACATCTCAGGACAGGACAGTATCCTTGACAGGGAAACGGCTGATGCAAGAGCTGTCAATCACATTCCAGATTGATACTGTCTCTCATGCGTTGTGGAAATGCACGTGCCAATCACGCGGGGAGAGAGAAATTGACATTCTCAGAAACTTTGTCTTTAACGCTAATAGATCAGCAACAGGAAAAAACTGTTTGATCAAAATGAGATATTTTTTTTGGTAAAATCCAATTGACATACATCTTATTTAAACACAATAAAAAAAATAAACATTTATAGATTGTTTAAATGTAATTATAATTACTGGATATCCACCTTCACGTATTATAAAAGTGGGAATAAATTGCGGCTGAAAACTATGTAATTAATATCTATACCTATTGTAACTTTTGTCTTTTTGACAATGTATATCAATAAATAGATACAGCGAAGTGGTAATTAATACACACACACGAACACACACACACACACACACACACACACATATATATATATATATATATATATATATATATATATATATATATATATATATATATATATATATTATATATATATATATATATATATATATATATATATACGAAGTCGACGTCAAATACATAAAAAATAAGAAAATAAGGCGCACGTTTGAAATCTTCGAAGATTCCTCTTAAAGGGCAATAACTCTCATTACTCCTGAGCCTTACGCAAGTTCCCGACACTCTGAAAGCTTTGTGTCAATAAACACGAATCATTTCCCCTAGCACTGAATCATTACAATGTGTTGTTTACAATTACTCTAATGTCGTCCCCGCGTCTATTTCCCCCTTCAACTCTCCCGGTGCCTACCCGAACATAAACACAGTTTCCGCCCCTGCCGACATTGTTTAGACCACGAAACCCATCTCCCCTGTATCGCAGGCTGAAGATCGATAGTCCGACATTTGACATCGATACACCAGCAGCTTTGTCTAGCCGGTGAATAGACATCTACATCCGTGGGGACGTATCGATTTTAGATCGAAGTATTGGTTACCCGTTATCTTTGATTGGTTTGTATATACAGAATAACTGGGTTAGGTTTACGAGTAATATTTATGTCGATTTATAATTAGATTATGTAGATGTTTTCGATCCTTTCAAATTTTTTATTTTGTTAAATACAGCAGGATATGGAACGGCGTGGTGTGGTTATAGAGCGCTCGAATGCTAACTATAATCTCTAGTTCGGATCTCGGTAGTGACTTAAGTCTGCAGGACTTCTTTGAGTACACCCAGCTCTTATGAGTACCTGAATCACGTTAATGGAAAGTAAAAGCGTAGGGCATATAGCTGACCACACCATCCCTTCAAATTATCTCTACTTCATTTCCAATATAGTGAAGTCTGAAAGGAGCACTATGCTACAAAAACACCAGAATAATGATACTAAAAGCAGCATTTTAAGAAATGCTGATACCAGTTCATTTAACCACAACTATTTAACTTGAATATAGCATATTATAATGTTAGTGGGAATAACATAATTTTGATAACTTTAAAAGAAAAACGAGTTAATTTTGTTTCTACTAAACAGAGTACCCTTTCTAGTGTTTTTCTATAGGGAATTATTGATGGATTAACAAACTCTGTTGAAAAAAAAACCCTGGTGGAAAACCCTTGTGGTTTTGAAGAAACCCGTGTGGTTCAATTTAGAAACCTATGAAAAACCCTAGTATATCATAGAGAACCATAGTGTAAGTGAAACATTCGGGTATTTACATTATCTTTGTCTTGGAATTTTCATTGTGATTTCGCAAATTGAAACGTTACTTTAAATTTTCGGGTTCTATTTATAATAAGCAAAAAAACCTTCGTGTTTTTTCCACCAATTCTAATTACCCCACTTTTTCACAACACTTTCCTCAATGAATTCTAGCTGGCATTAACCCCCAAAAGGTCAACCAAATTTAGTCCAGTCTGCTGTGTTTTTAGCTGTCCGCTTCGTGTTTTTCGTCGCAATCTTCCCCTTCATTCTATTAAAAGCAAAGCGTAAAAACCCTCTTACACAGCCATCAGCATCGTTCTTTCTTATACACCATTTTCTTGTCTTAGAGATTCGCTTCTCTAGTTTTTTTTTCATCCTTGTTTAGATTGAGGGCTAAGCGAATTTAGTCTCTTCAGAAATATAGCGCGACGAATGCGTAACTGAATTCAAAAGCGAAGAAATTGCCGATCGGAAAATCTTTTGCAATTTTTGCATTCTGGAGATTTTTGTATATTCAATGCGTAGCTTGGAGATTATCAAGGATATATAGTTTGAGGTGTTGTTTCTACAAGATGGGTCATTGGATTATGGAGATTCTAACAATGTTTTTTTTTTTATTTTCTAAATATTGTTATACAGAAGTCTTGGAGGAATTTTGGTGTAAGGCAGTGTGTGAACGTCTCTAATTTGCATGTTAATTGGAGATTATTTTCGCCAGCGGGCAAATAATTTAATACACTAATACACCTGTTAATTACTTAATCATATTTTTAAAATTATTTGATTATTATTTTTTATTGAATTATAGTGTGAGTGACTCTAGGCTACTAACCATAAATGAAAAGGCACGCTAGTCGTAAGTATTGATAACTATATTGAAAGACTTGTATTAATGAAATATCTTTTTTGGTCAGTTGTTTTCTGACGTAAATTGAATAAAAACAAATTGAAATTATCAATAGAGAGCGAGACTGTTAGCCCACAAGGACTGTACAGTAAGATGAATTAATTGTTTACTACAAGGTCTGAAATAAATTGGGGTCATTTGGGGTCATTTTTAAGGGTAGTTTTGTGCATAAAGTAAAAAGTAAAGTTTCTTATTTCATACCTTAAAAATCATAGTGCATATAAAGTAGAGTTCCAAGATTCTTGATCTAATTATACAAAGAGAAGGTGTATTAAGCATTATGTCCAGCGACCTTTACTTTCCCTGAGTCAGGTACCCCTTATAGCTGGGTGGACTCAGTGAACAGCCAAAACTCGAGTGTTTTCGGCAGTTATAAGAAATATGAAAGAATATATTGTCTATTTAAATTAATATTTGTCCTAATTTGCATGAGAGGGGACACGGAAAGGTGGGGTGGGGGGGCGTTGCCCCTGAAAAAATGCATGAAAAAAACTGTGGCTCCAAGCATTAGATTGGGCATCATTAGTACAAAACGACCCCACTGATGAAATATTGCAATAAGCCTTGGATAAATTCTATCAATTGATCTTATCCAAATCAAAATTAAAGTTCAGTGCTCATATACACATGCAATAAATAGTTCACCTAACCGTCACCCCTGTTAAGTGTCATTGGTAGGTCGGGTAAGAATAGTCTAGACTTCTTGTGTAGTGAGTCTGTGAGTTAAGTTTAACTATGTGTGTTTATGTATTGTTACCCCTAAGTCGAATGTATGAATAAAACAGGTGTGAACGATTTTGAGTAGGCTTTTCGGGGCTAGACATGTAATATTACTAGTAGTAAGTTACGTTGACTTGTGGAAAAGTCAACTAAATAAAAGGACTAAAAACTGTGTAGCATTTGGTTGAATTGGATGAAAGCGAGTCTTAACAGCCTGTCAGAGGCGTAGCGAGGGGGGGGGGTGCGGACCGCACCGGGTGATACCCGACCTCGCTACGCCACTGCAGCCTCTATCTAGTCAGTTGGACTCACCTAACACGCCCAGCCGGTAGTTTAGAGTGACCACTATGACGTTTCCAAAACTTGACAGGACACTCCCGTCATAGGCGTTTCCGGTTCCTGTCTCGTAGCTTTCCCCGTGTACAAACACCATTACAGCCATGGGCGTCGTTTCGTTCCATTCTGGAAAACATCAACCAAAAAGTGGATTTTTTAAAA
Source organism: Physella acuta (assembly GCF_028476545.2). Taxonomy (NCBI): domain Eukaryota; kingdom Metazoa; phylum Mollusca; class Gastropoda; family Physidae; genus Physella; species Physella acuta. The sequence continues at coordinate 52,166 of NW_026732053.1, forward strand.
GAAAATTTAATGTATACAAAACAGGAACAGAAAGTTGTCTAAAAAACTAGAATGTATAGTTATCATACACAGAAAGTTGAATAATTTTCTATTTTGATTCCTCTTTATTTCTTCTTTTCTTTGTTCTTAATTGTAATGTTACAATATAATTAAGTATTACGTGTCAACCTGTTATGCGCCATTCAGGCCGTTGACACATATGGTTGAATTAGAAGTGAGATGGAGGAGAGGTAGCGATGAGGCAGAGATTGTGAGGTGAGGTTGATATAGTGGTAAGGTAGAGATGAATTGCAGGAGAGAGATGAGATGTGGGATACTTGCATGACAACAAAATTATCGTTAACTGACAAAAATGTCAATGACTGTATTGAACTAGGCAGCAGTTGTTTGATTTAGAGTTTACTCTCATAGATGAGTTGCCCGCCCCAAGCTATCTAGCCTCACCTGAACGGAGGTTCAAACTTTGGACTATTGGTTTAGCAACCATGAGCTATACCGACCCGACCTCACCGATCCCTCTAATTAGTCTTTTAACTTTTAGAAATAAAAACTCGTTTAAAATAACTACCGCACATATTGGGAGTTTATTTTCTTCATTAGGTTTTGGTATAGAGTGGTGGTATTTAGGAGGAGAATTATAAAAGCCACTTAGGTTGATGGTTCAATGACATTTCTACTAATACGTGAAACTGTATTGTTTGCTTTTATTTGCAATATACACGTTAGTTAGGTCTGTGTTTGGGGGGGGGGGGGGGGGGGAGGGGGGAGTGTGACGAGAGTGTGGGAAGGTGGAGTGAAAACCTGAGAGTATGGGTGGGGTGTGTGGGGGTGAGGTGAAAGTGAGGTAAATGTGAGGGCTGGGGGGTAGAGGTAGAGAAATGTATGCAGCAAATCTAATTTACATACTGGTGGGGATAAGAGCAAGTTAAAGTGTGGGTGGGGTGTGTGGGGGTGAGGTGAAAGTGACATGCATGTAGCGAGGTAAATGTGAGGGTTTAGGTACAGGTACAGAAATGTAAGCAGCGAATCTCATTTAACCATCGCTTAGTGTCAGCTACAACTGCTAAACATCAGCGCGTTTTTCGAGCTGGTTATGTAACCTGCCAGGTAATGCTGAGTATGTTAAAAAAATAGATCAATTGCCGGGATGGCTGCTGTGTGGTAGATACCACATGATGGGCGGGACAATATGGAAAGGTAAAATCAACATGTCAGTTCGTCTTCGTGTAACGGTCATTACAGGAAGTCGGTAACTTTAAGCAGAATTAATGCAACTAAATCGACACTCCCCGTCCTTACCTCCCCCTCTCCGATCAAACAACCAATAAACCCTTATGTTAATAACATGACATTTAGAGTTATTTTTATATAGTAACAACCGTAATGACAAAGATAGTAGTAAATATCATCCTTCATGCATCACTTAACATTCAACGGTTGTACCCCAAAGCTCTCCGACTGAGATGCTGAGTTAAATTTTGAGTATACAAGTATATGCGTGACCTAATGATAAAGCACTAGACTTCTAACCTTAAAGTCTCGAGTTCGAATCCAGGTTAAATTCAGTAAAACGTCCTTGTCCAACCAGCTCTTATGTGTACTTGACTAACGTTGGGAAAATTAAAGGTGGCTGGACATAAAGATGACCACACGATCACTTCGAATACCGAGGGCTCAGACAATGGTTAACTCTACTTCACTTGCCTTGTGGACTGTCCGGCTCGAAAATGGAACTTAACTACTTTACTTAACTCAAAGCCCACCAACTGAATGTTGTTTATATTAAATTAGATCGTATCTACAAAGATAGTAACCCTTTTATCACGCCCGATACACCGATATCAGAGAATATCTTTCAGGTTTCTTTGAAAAACTGAGTTTGATTACTTTTTTACTTTCTCGTATATACGAAGTATAGAGAAAGTATTGTAATCGTGCAAAAAAAAATCGAGAATTTTACAAATCTCGACGTTTTCCATCTCACTGATACGGAAAAACATAATTTTGCAATCATGTCCGTATGTCTGTGTGTCTGTCTGTCTGTGTGTCTCTGTGTGTGTAAACACGATAACTTGAGTACCGTTACAGCTAGGTTGATGAAATTTCATATATAAGTATTTTATCAAAATCGTAGATCCGTATCCACTTTTGAGCGGTTTCCGATAACCGGAAGTGGTACTTTTTCTACTTTGAATTTTTCAAAAGCCTATAACTTGAGTACTATTTCAGATAGATACATGAAATTTCACATGTAAGTAAAAGATCTAATTCTCTACCTTCTGTCAAATTTTGAGTAATTTTCGTTGACCGGAAGTACTAATTTACGCTATTTCCGATTTCTCAAAAAACGCATGTAAATTTATAAAGTACTAATAATATTGCGCACTATTATGCTCATCTTTATTTGGCGTTCACTTGGTGTGCAATTCTTTTGTCTACGAGATTTTATTCTATTTTTTAAATTTTAAGTATTTAAAATGGATTAAAAATCATGTCTATAGCCCGAGTTCCCATCCCCTGTTATTTTATATAAGAATATTCGAGAAAGTTTAGGGGAGATCACTCCCGGTTTATTTACTCTATGCTCAGGTACGAATTAAAAATTAATTACATTTTTAAATTAGTTAATTAGTTTACAGTGCTGTCTTTGTTATTAGTTTTACCTGTTAAATTATTCCTCTTGATATAAATCTATGCTTAGCCCTTTGTTTTTTTTTTTTTTTTTTTTTTTTTTTTTTTTTTTTTTTTTTTTTTTGCGAACACAAATCCCCTAGGATCAAAGTCTTTGGGTACTAATTATAATGAGACCCTTACTTCAAAACACACGCTTTTCGTTTCTGCGATACAAGTTGTACTTGTTGATACTATAGTTAAGATTGTACTCTGAAGAAAAAACTAGATAACAGAAATAACTCAAATAACGGAAACAACTCAATAAAAATAAACTGAATATACGTTGCACCTGGGTATAGGATTTAAAAAAAAAACCCGCAAATATTAAGATACACCGTGTCACTTATATTTAAAATAATTTTAGGCGTTTTTTTTAATATTTCAAAATGACATCATTTCGTATTATCTGAAGTCTATCTATTTATGTAAAAGCATTGGATGATCATTAAATATTGGATACAATGCCTACACTAATTTATATATTTAAATTTGAAAATTGTTATATTTTATATAACACTAAAGTATAACTAAATCTAAAAAATGTAAAAAAAATTAAGGCCAGCACTTTAGGATTTTTGAGGAAAAGTGAAATTTAGGAAATTTCACTAACTAAATTATTGTTAAGGTGCACCAAACGATGCCTAGTTTGTAAGACATTACATCACCTGTTCAGACTTATAACCTCCGTCCAAGTTCAGAATTTTTAACCTTTATCCTTTAGCAAGCAGGTAAGTTTTTTTTAAATCTACGTATCAAAACACTGTGTTTTTTTAACCTAATTTTTTTTTTCAAAAACAACGTCATAAATAGCACGCCAGACATTATTTAATGGAAAAATTGTGTTGCAAGGGGAGGCTGTATGTTACCTCCCTTCATTTTAGTGCATAATTTCTGTCAAGAAAAACCTACTTTAAAAACTCACGTCAAATATTTACGAAAATATTGATAATTTTGTTTTTGACCTAGTTTTGTCAGATAAAAAAGAAAGCTATTTTTTTTCTACAAAGCTGATATAGTTTTAAAAAACAAAAAAAAATGTTTAATGACCTTGTCCGTGATATAATTAGATTTTTGCTAAAGTGTACTGGCATGTTTCCAATTATAGCTTTTTGCGCGGTGTCGAGTTTCGTTAGTTGATATTTCCAATCAAGCGTGTTCATGTTAATGGCTCTATTGGACTGAAGTAACACAGTCTTGACCGTGATACAGATTCCTTTTGAAGTGAGTCCTATAGACTCTCTAAACCCCAGGTGTCCTGTGTCGTGGAGATCCTTGTGGGTTGTGTAGCTTGTCCCGACCCCAGGAGTTGTGTAGCTTGTCCCGACCCCAGGGGTTGTATAGCTTGTCCCGACCCCAAGGTTTGTGTAGCTTGATGCGACCCCAGCGGTTGTATAGCTTGTCCCGACCCCAGGAGTTGTGTAGCTTGTCCCGACCCCAAGGTTTGTGTAGCTTGATGCGACCCCAGCGGTTGTATAGCTTGTCCCGACCCCAGGAGTTGTGTAGCTTGTCCCGACCCCAAGGTTTGTGTAGCTTGATGCGACCCCAGCGGTTGTATAGCTTGTCCCGACCCCAGGAGTTGTGTAGCTTGTCCCAACCCCAGGGGTTGTGTAACTTTTCGCGATCCCAAGGTTTGTGTAGCTTTTCGCGATCTCAGGGGTTGTGTAGCTTTTCGCGATCCCATGGGTTGTGTAACTTGTCCCGACCCCAGCGGTTGTATAGCTTGTCCCGACCCCAGGAGTTGTGTAGCTTGTCCCGACCCCAAGGTTTGTGTAGCTTGATGCGACCCCAGCGGTTGTATAGCTTGTCCCGACCCCAGGAGTTGTGTAGCTTGTCCCAACCCCAGGGGTTGTGTAACTTTTCGCGATCCCATGGTTTGTGTAGTTTGTCGAGACCGCTGCGGTTCGTGTAGAAAGTCTAGTCTTCGAGGGTTATGTAGGATATTAACCCCGGGGTAGCGCACTATGTGAGAAACCCCTGGATGTCGTATTGATTGTTGAAATCCCCTGGGTGTTGTGTAGCATATCGAGACTGCGGGGGTCGTGTAGAAAGTTGAGACCCCCTGGGTTTGTGTAGGATGTCAACCCCCGGGGTGAGGAATCCCTGGGTGTTGGGTTGCTTGTTGAAACCCTTGGGTGGCGCATAGCAGTTGAGAACCCAGGGGGTGGTCATCATGTCGAAACACTTGGTACGTTAAAACGTGCAATTTTTTGTACTGGTTGTCTGACGTAGCTACATCATTTTCCATCACAAAACGATACAAATAGTTTTTTTTAAAGCAATTATTCTTTCAAAACAGGAGGTCCATTTCAGATAAAGTAGAGTTCACCTGTTTTGGTGACCTAAATATATAATTGGGTAGTGTGATTAGCAGTAAGCCCAGCAGATTTAACTTTCCTAACGTAAGTCAGGTATTCATTAGCGCTGGCTAAACTCCGGGACGATAAAAATCGCCACAGTCTTAATATCTTTCCGAAATTATAACATTACGGGTTATATCTAAAGACAAGTAGATCAACAACCTGGGTCAAAATAATTGTAATCCCTTTTAAAGGTTTTTATGTACAATATTGAATGTTGTGTTGTGTATGCAAGTCTATATATACCAATTTTCTTGTTTACAGCGTTTGAGCTTATATATAACATGCCATTAACACACCCTTACAATATGCATTATAGCATGGAGGATTTTCTAATTTGTCCATATTTCTCAGCTCTAAGCCACTCGAAAGCAAATAATTCATTACAAATTTAAATTTAAATAGCTCTAGAACAACGGAAGGAGAATAGACACGCCTCGCGCGGTGCCCGTTAAAAAAAAACCCAACGTCCGAGACTTAGACACAAACACGGTGATCGGAAGTTCCCGAAAAAGCAGAACACAAACGGAAATTCCCGAAAAGCTGAAGGAAATAAGTGGGATCAGCCTACACGGCAATGATGAAGTTGATGAAATCTGGCGTGACATGCCATAGAAGGGGAGGTAATCCCGTAGGCGATCGCCATTCTTGAGAGGGATTCGTTTACTTTAAAGATTTTTAGAAACTCGAGCGTTAGACCGGGTCGAAACGAAACGCGTTGGAGATTTTAATCTTTTAAAAATAAAATATCTCAAAATTTTAGGAAGTTCAGGGCAAAAAAATTAGATGTGAGATATACAGACATGAATGTAGCACCTTAATTGATATCATTTTGTGATTTTTATTAATATTTAATATTAATATTTAATTTTGCTCCATCGAACATTCCTTTGCATTCAGCCTTAGTCCTTATTGAATAAATTTATTATATTTTAATATCACACAAAAAGATAAAAAAATTCACTAATTTAATAACCCGTAAACTGTACCATTTATACGACCCTGCAAACTGGGGAGGGCCGGCCCGGGAAAATTTTAAAAGAACCCAGGTTAAAATTTCATTGTGCATTTTTTCACATCAAAGCCTGAAGATCATCCTCAGCTTCATGGAAATTCACGCGGCAAATTATTAAAAAAAAATAATTTAATATCACACAAAAAGAAAAAAAGTCATTAATTTAACAACCCATAGACTGTACTATTAATACGACTTCACATCAAATCCTGAAGATCATCCTCAGGTTCATGGAAGTTCATGCGGCAAATTATAAAAAAAAAAAAATAAAGCACTACCAGGTCTAGCATAGAAATACTCGTTGGGGCCTATCGAATTTTGTGTTACCTGAGGGGGGCACTGGGATTTTTAGCTGGGAGACAAATGGGATTTTTGTGCCTAATGTGACATTTTACCTTGGGGCCCAATGGGATTGTTTACCTTGAGGCGCAATGTGATATTTTAATTTGGGGCGCAATGTGATATTTTACCTTGGGGCCCTATGGGATTGTTTACCTTGAGGCGCAATGTGATATTTTAATTTGGGGCGCAATGTGATATTTTACCTTGGGCCCAATGGGATTTTTTACCTTGGGCCTAATGAGATTGTTTACCTTGGGCCCAATGGGATTGTTTACCTTGGGCCCAATGGGATTGTTTACCTTGGGCCCAATGGGATTGTTTACCTTGGGCCCAATGGGATTGTTAAAATATTTTTGTTATTAGTAATATTAAGAGCAGTATCGTAAGAGTAGGCTGATGAACGAGTCATTAAAATCAAGGTTGTGTGAATATTTCATTCAAAATATATTTTTCTTTCAGAGTTGAGGGTAAACAACCATATTTTAGAAGAAAAGAAAACAACGTTGAGGCAACACCCAGCCATTGAACATGAAAAACCACTCGGTCGTTATTTTATTCCCACCAATTAATCAATAATTAAACATTAAAAAAAAACGCACAGTTCTTTTTTAGTCCAGCCCTACTGCAGTGCTTTGTTGCGCTTTCAATGGATCAGGAACGATAACCTCATGCCCGCATTCAAACTCAACCGGAAGTTATGATTTCTCTAAAACCGGAAGCTGCTGGCAGAATGACGCAGTTCTTCCTTTTGTATTAAACTTCCCTCAGTCCCACCCTCTTCTACCCCCCCCCCCCCCCCCCCCCCCACCTCACTAAAACTTTCCAAACGAGACACACGATGAGAATGGATTTTCTTGTCGGTTCGAATTTGTTGCCCTTCACATTGTAACGTTCCCATTATTTTTAATTTGGTAAGAAATAGGGGACCACGCGCTTTTAAAAAAAAAAAAAAAAAAAAAAAAAACTGCTATTGACATTTTGATGATACGGGTCTCCTCCAGAGAGGGACTAAAGGATTCTTGTTACCCAATCAGAAACGGGTGTAATCCAGCCGTCTTGACGGCCAGCTAAGTGCGATTTCTGTCGCGGTGTACGCCGGTTAGATTAACGCACTTCCGATTCCAAAGTCTGGTAACTGATGTCTTCGGGAAGATTTTGTTGTCTCCCTTTCTTAAACCTTCTTTGTACAGCAAATCGCAATATAATGTCGATGGTTTATTTGTATTTTAGTGTTATATTTTGTTGTAATTTTACTTTTGATTTTCAAATTCAAAAAGAATAAAAGCAGAGCAAAAGATTTCTATAATCTGACATAAAAATACAGACTTCTAAAACTGTGTGTGGGGGGGGGGGGGGTTATTTTATTGTGCTTTGTGAATTCATTATGTGATTAGGTCTGTGCATAGGGCTGACCATACTAAACGTTCATATGCCGATGTATCCAAAACAGATGTACTCTACTTCATCTTCCCTGTGTGTGTGGGGTACGGACAGGAAAATATGTTGATGATGTGACTATTTGATATTTTCTCGGAGACTACTACATTCATACGACGATACCAAACTCTCAAAGTACTGTTTAACATTAAAATTCTCTACCACTCTCGCAAAAGGCACTACTACAATAAATATTAGCCTTAATTACTTAGTAACATCAAAAGGGTAGAATAAAATGTTTTATTAGCAAATGTAGAACGCCGATTATATATCAAAAACTTTTAAACCTAGTGTGTTGATATTGATTTTTGCGTTACATAAACAACGATAATTAAATCTATCAGAAAATAGCAAATCAAGTTTTGATAAAGAAAGAGCGGCCTTACAAATCGAACTGAAATCCAAATCAAAATTATCATGCTAATTATTTCAGAATTAAGTACACAATAAAGCGAAATCGCATTCAAACACTGACCAATTTCAACTTCAGTTTGCCGTTGGGGACGGAAAAGTAAAATATTGCCAACTTTTCCCGCATTGATCTCAATTATTTTCTATTCGTCAGTTTCCCAGGAAAAAAAAACCCGAGTGCCGACTAGATTCAAGCTTTTCGGTTAGTGCGGGTGATAAATAACGTTAAGCCATTGATCAATTAATGACTGTTATTGTCGCCCCTTAACTGAAGTGGCGAATGGTCTCCCCTTTTGATTAGTTTAAATGTTCCAGCGGCTCATGAAATATTCATCGGTGTGAGCAGAACTACAGCAAGGGGAGTAACTGTTGACGGTGTTTAATTACAAACAAAAACAATCCACATTAGGAAGTATAATTCAGTCTTTCGTTGTTGGATAGGACAATGTTTTGGTTGATGGATAGAAGTATACTTTTGTTGATGGATAGAAGTATACTTTTGTTGATGGATAGATGTATCCTTTTTTGATGGATAGATGTATACTTTTGTTGTTGGAAAGAAATATACTTTGTTGATGGATAGAAGTATACTTTTGTTGATTGGAAAGCAATATACTTTTATTGATGAATAGATGTATACTTTTGTTGATGGATAGAAGTATACTTTTGTTGATAGATAGATGTATACTTTTGTTAATGGATAGACATATATTTTATTAATTGATAAATGGAACAAAATATATTTTTTTTTTTGGCGATTGAGTGGAATAGGGTTTTTGGTAAATGATGTGAATAGAGTTTTTGGTCTATGATTCGAAAATATATTTTGGTGATTTATGAGAATATAGTTGTTAGTGAAACATTGATGTTATTGAATCATGAGAATGGAGTTTTTGGTGGATGTGTGGAATAATGTCTAAGGTGGATGTGTGGAATTATGTCTAAGGTGGATGTGTGGAATAATGTCTAAGGTGGATGTGTGGAATTATGTCTAAGGTGGATGTGTGGAATTATGTCTAAGGTGGATGTGTGGAATTATGTCTAAGGTGGATGTGTGGAATAATGTCTTAGGTGGATGTGTGGAATAATGTCTAAGGTGGATGATTGGAATAATGCCTTATGTGGATGTATGGAATTATGTCTAAGGTGGATGTGTGAAATTATGTCTGAGGTGATTAGCAGACAATAGTTTTTTTGCGAAAGAGAGTAATTTGGTTTTTGGCGATTGAGTAGAATAGAGAACTTGTTGGTGAAAAGTGGAATAAAGATTGGGTGAATGGTGGGAATATAGATTTCGGTGGATGTGAGTGTAATATAGATTGTGGTGGATGAGTGTAATATAGATTTTGATGGATGAGTGTAATATAGATTTTGGTGGATGTGAGTGTAATATATATTTTGGTGGATGTGAGTGTAATATAGATTTTGGTGGATGAGTGTAATATAGATTTTGGTGGATGTGAGTGTAATATATATTTTGGTGGATGTGAGTGTAATATAGATTTTGGTGGATGTGAGTGTAACATAAATTTTGGTTGATGGGTGGAATCTAGATTTCGGTGGATGGGTGGAATATAGATTTTGGTGGATGAGTTAAATATAGTTTTTGAGCTCTTCCCCCAACCCAGTACCGGAACCAACTCTTGCCTTGTCCTAATCTACGACGTCATTTCCGGCCACTTGTTCGGGCCCCGCCAGGTACCGGCAGTGTTTTGGGTAAATGATAACATCTGAATAATCTTTATGAATATTCATGAGAACAGATTGCACGGCTGCGGGTACTAAAGTTGATTAAAGAGGACGTATTCCTTGTCGAGAGGGGACTTCTATTTATAGATGTGTCTGGGCATGAGCTATTTGCGAACATAAAGCTGTTTGTGTGGACGGTTTGATTTATGCAGTCAGATAACATGTATTCTCATGAATTATATTATCGAACGCATAAAGCTTAACGATTTTCGTGTACTTTAATGAACAACATATAAAAAGAAAAATTTACTGCGTTTGATCAATATTTTTTGTAAGTGTTTTTTTTTATAGTTCAAATGTGGAGAGAAACATATATTTTTATAAGTATAGTTTCAGTCAAATTAATTTAGTAAAGCTATTTAATATTGGGAATTGTATGGTTGAGTGGTGGAGTTCATGATCCTACTTTGTAAGGCCTAAGCTCGAAGCAAGGTAATAGAATCTCATGCAAGTGTATATTATCTTACCCAAATACCCATAAATCTTAAAAGGCTACATTAATTATGTTACTAACACAAATGTATTTATTTACAACTGCTAGGTTAGGTATTATAACTTAGATATACTATGAAACTTAAGTTCAAACAAGAAACACTAGATGTTAAAAATGCAAGAGAGACAGGACTTGTATGTTTCATTTCTTACATTAATTTGTAAGAACAAAAATGCAAAAAACATGAAAATAAACACATAAATAAACACTATATTAAAATCACAGACACGCATTATTTATATTTTTAGCAAATTCAGCTTGGGATGGCGTTGTCGGGTGGATTAGCGTTAACAGACACCCCCCCCCCCATCCGAGTAGACTACCGATATTGGGGAGAAAACTCCAAATCAAACAACTGCTATCTGATACCCTGTTCTTAGATTGACAGAGGCAATGGAAGTTAATTTACAAAGAAAATCAGGTTGAAGTAAAAATAAACGGGTCTTATGGCACACACCATGTTGATACGTCATACTTATTTGTGTTCGAGAAAAGTTCTAATTTTACAAATAAGAACGAAGAAGAAGAAGCAGGTACGGCGCTTGTTTTAAAATGCTCAGCTTTTCACTATTTTATTTAAGACTAGTTGTTAGCAGCACACTTCCAAACTTGGTAGGTAGTAAAATTTCTGAGCGTTTAGAAAATGTATCTGGCAACTTGGGATACGAACAAAGAAATCCTAAGCAAGTATCAAGTCAATTTACGAGGTCCTTCAAAGGAAAGAGAGATAATTTAAGGATGGGTGGGGAGGGTTGATAATAAATCTTTGTTAACTAATTCAATGTCACATTAAAGGTGGGCAACTTGTTTAATGACGTATGTAATGGCATCACCCATGCTGTGCGTTAGATCTGGTTGAAATGGACTCGTCCTTGTGAGATCACCCCTACGGCCCCCATGAGTTTTTTTTCCACATGATTTGGGTTTGCTTGGTGATGGAATCACAGACCTGCGTGATTTTTTTGTCGTTCCGTTAAAGAGCATTATATTTCAACTAGAAGTATCAGTTCCAGATGTGTCACTTGTTGCGAGATTGTCATCTATACAAAGACCACGGAGGACAAATCACTGTTTTCAGTTGTTTATTTTACTTTTGAGAAAAATAGCGATTTTGTGTTTGAGATTCTTTTTTGTTCCGTTATGGAATGATTTTAAAATCTTAAATATTGAGGTTATTTTACGCATACATGTTGTTATTTGTGATATATATATATATACACTACTACTGCATGAATATGGCGCTAACTGAAATTGTTTTTAAAAACTGGACATCTGTGCTTTAACCCGTGTAGTTTTCATACATTTTTTTTTATTTTTTTTATTGTTTATTTTTTTTTTTTTTTTTGGATACATTTGACACTTCTAAATTCTGAAAGTAACCCAATGCAAATAATTTTTTTTTTTTTATGCAAATACATTTTTTTTTTTTTTTTGAGCAATGCTGAAAATTTTATTGTTTTGTTTTAAAGAAAAAAAAATATAATTCAAGACATTTTCTTCTCCTTGTTCAGCCACGCTTCAGGTCTATCCAGCCAGAAGTTGTAACTTTTTCTCCACATAAAACGTTTTATGGTCCCACAGAGTAAACATGTCACAACTGTATGTGTTTCTTTTTTACTTCTTAATCTTATTCTGCATGTATGACCTGATACAAGGACTATATTACAACTTTTGCAGAATGTTCTTTTTATAGAAGGATGTATTCTGATCACATGTTTTTCTGCAACAGTCCTCATAGTGGATATGTAATACCGACACAGATCATGATTTTTTAAGTCTTGTTTCAATACTAGCTTTGCTGCCTGATACAGAAAATTTACCCGTTGAAAGATTTCCTGATGAACAAACCGTGAACCATCTTTCCCAGGGGTCGGCAACCTGCGGCTCGCGAGCCGCATGCGGCTCTTTTGATATCAAGATGCGGCTCTCCAGCTCCTTGAACAAATACTAATAATCTTAATAAAAAATAAAATATTTGAAAGAAAAAATATCTTAGTGGCTCTTTAAAACCAGGGAAATTTTGAAAATTGTAACTTTTGGCTCTTCCACTTCAAAAGGTTGCCGACCGCTGATCTTTCCCATGTTTTGTAATCTCATATTATGCAAATAAAAAGAAACAATATGGTTATAGCATTAGATTTATTATACAGCACATAACAAATTAAACAGAGATGTTATTATTGTTGAAAAGTTTACCATCTCATTACCGTGTTACAATTGGACTGCTAACAAGATTTTTTAACAAAGTGAAGCAAAATTTTCCCTTTTAGACAGAAACCATACTTGCAAAACATTGGTGTTTCCGTTACAAATAGTACATACCGTGGTGATGCAATCCTATACCTATTAGTGATCAGCCTCGAGGTTTTGAGACTCACATCACATTATCTCCCCTCATTATTAAATAGGATAAAATGGGAGATAACCAGACTAGATAAAGATGGGAGGTAACTCGAAGTTAGCAAACTTTGGGATAAGAGTGAGTGCTGTTTGCCGTTAAAAGGACACGTAAAATCAAATTTCATTTATTTTCTGATTAACCATATACGCATAATCTTAATTTATGTGTCTTTGGTACTGCTATTTAAACCCTTAGACTTTGTTTTAACATCAACTTTAGAGTTTGGTATTAGAGATTGACGATACGTTATGGAAGAAAGTAACATTTTGTGCTATTGCAAAACAACTTACTGCTATTAAAAAATTGCTACCAGATCAGTGCAGATCTTCTTGATAACAGTTTTAAAAAAGTGAAGTTCCTTTTTCGAACATGACGATCTATGGGGCAAGAGAAGTGAATTTTCAATGACCTCGGTATATGAAGGGATAGTGTGGTCAGCACAATGCCTACCATACTTATCCATCAACAGTCTATATGAGCATGATCTAGAAAAAAATACCAACAGTCATGTTGCTGGCTTAACCACGGGTTCCCAACTTACAGTGGAGAAAGGCCATTCATTTAGGTTAACCTGCGGTAATTATATCAAATCTACTTCGTCGTTCCTCAAAATTAAAACAGATAAGTTGTCTGTTCCATCAAACCAATTGACTCCAATAAAAGCGAACTCCGTTGTCATGGTAACACTTTAGTTGTTAAGCTAAAGATTTGACGCCATTTATAATTAACTTACCTTCTTTCTTCTTAAGTTAACCCCAAGGACGAAGCAATTATACGATAAAAGAAAATTGGACATAATCACAAGTTTAATGCTCGGCATGGGCTAAACCTAATTAGGAATAAAAATGTGAAAATGGGTTAAAACATTTAAGTTTGATTACTTTTTCTAATTTTGTAGTTAAATTTCTTGTTTTTTTTTCTTTGCTTTGTTTCTGTTTTTTTTTTTTTACAATGGAATAGAAATTAGATAAAATCAACATGGCTTTTATCAAATTTTAGTAGCTCAAACTAATATTTCTGTCTATAATGTACTAAAGATAAAAGATTTTTTCAATTTTTTTTTTCATAATTAGTTTTTGCCTAATCTACTTCAAACTAAATTTTATTTTTATAGCACGTTGAAATTTTCTTTTTTTTTTTCAACTCCCTGGCCTCGTTGTTAGATTGTGTCACGTGATCAGGAGCCAATCAAACGCCGAGACAAACCTCGGCCGAACAAAACGCAGTCATCCCACGACACCCGGGTCCAATCTTTATTTCAGATCTTGTGTGGGTCGGGCGAGATAGGGGTGTGGGGGGGGGGGGGGGGAGTTGGAGCCCATGCACGCGAAATAGTGAGCAGACGGCCAAGAACGGGTCGTGAGCCGCTCAGATCTGATACCGTCGTGACGGGGGCTTGTTGTCGGATGGAACGGTTTGATAACTTTAATTGTTGCGGGTCACGTGATCAAGGTGCCGGAGCTGGGTTGAAAATGTCACGCGGGTTTAGGGTCTAGTTGGATCAAAACTTTCTAGAACCAGGGGAGCGAAATTGGAGAAGATTCTTGTTACAGAATTTACTTTTTTTTTAATTTTTTCAATGTAAGTTTCGAAATTTGAACTGAGGCGATATCTTTTCCGTGTAATTTCTAATACGGCAATTTTTGAAAAACGTACAAAAAAAAAGAGATTTATTTTGGGTAGGGTGGGGAAGAATAACGATATTGAACATAGTTATAAGAGACGCTCAATTCTGATTTTTTATTTATCTGTGTGTGGTTTTGTCGGTGTATGTTTGTATATGTGTGTGGTTTTATCGGTGTGTGTTTGTATCTGTGTGTGTTTGTATCTGTGTGTGTTTGTATCTATGTGTGTTTGTAACTGTGTGTGTTTGTATATGTGTGTGTTTGTATCTGTGTGTGTTTGTATCTGTGTTTGTTTGTGCCTGTGTATTTGTGAGTGTTTGTAACTGTGTGTTTATATATGTGTGTGTTTGTGTCTGTGTGTTTGTATATGTGTGTTTTTATCTGTGTGTGTTTGTATCTGTGTGTGTTTGCATATTTGTTTGTATGCAGCTGTGTTTGTGTGTTTGTATCTTCGTGTGTTTGTATCTGTGTGTTTTTGTATCTGTATGTTTGTATATGTGTGTGTGTTTGTATGTTTGTATAAACCAGCCTGTCCGATAGCATTCAACAGTGGAGCCTGAAGTGCTGATACAATTACATTTGCATGTCTACCACTGCGCAGACTGAGCAGAACTGAAGGTCCCGGGGGGAGAAGAATGTCACGTGACATCCGTATGACAGCCCATAATGGGCTTTTGTAACCGCCATCCAAGGGCTGGAAAATGGAACGACAAATAAACGTATGAAAGGGGGTTTGGTAAATCCCGTAATAAATGGATCGGACGTGTGGAAAGTGGGGGGGGGGGGGACGTGAGTGAGTGGGGATGAGAGGGTTGGGTTCCACGAGGTAACAGTCCTGGGGATGATGCTTTAGAGTCCCCCCACGTTCTATCACCGGTCATCTAGTCCACGACCTTGAGATATTGGGAGCAGATGAGCTCATTACAGATGGAGACAATTTGTCTGGACAGTTCTAGGTTGCGATAGGTACAGAGCCCTAAGAGAAATATTCCTATTTCGACCATATATATATATATATATATATATATATATATATATATATATATATATACATATATAAATGTTTTGCCTTGAAATATTGTTTTCCAGAGATGATTTGTGTTGGATCTTTGTCCTGTAGATCACGATTCTGAGATTTTTATCCTGGAATTATTTATCTGTGAGATGTTTTGTCTGGGATATTTAGTCTGAGATCATTTGTCCTAGAACCATATATATATATATATATATATATATATATATATATATATATATATATATATATATATATATATATATATATATGCATATGCATTTTATAACAAAAAAGCCATAGCTTGAAGAAATACCCCAATACCCCTGGTACCAAGTACTAGAAAATACTCGTTTATCTCCCCTTCCCCCCGCCATTTTAAAAAATCCGTCTACTCGAGTAAATATCAGCCCATTTCTTGCCGACAAATCCAATGTGTATTTTGGACTCTACGTTACGCCACCAGCGGTCGGCTTTACCCGACCAACAAAAATGGCGTGTGGTACGGCAATCAGTGAGTCAATATTATTACATTTAAAACTAGGTTCGTGGGGGCAAGTTCCTTAAAAAATACCCCAAGTTATTATTGTTATGACGTTTGAAGCTAATTTTATGTTTTTGCTTCAAAATTCGTAAAAGTAGCGAAAGGCAGTAGTTTTAAAAGGGGGTGCACGAATCTTAGGAATAGAATAATGCATTTTAAGAAATTAATTAGTTTTACAACAAACCAATATTTGTTTAAAATATGAAATTGTGAGATTATATTTTAACAGATTTGATATAGCTTTTTTAATTAATGTAATGATTGATAATTGGAGCGTTATTAATTAGTATGATTGGACAAGATTGGTAATTGTGCTATATTATTTATCGGGCATGATTATAAGTACATATTATTATTATTATTTATTAAATGGATTTGAAATTTTATCATGGTATAAATTGGACAAATGTATTAATCATGCCATAGTATCAATTGGACGTGATTTATAACTGTACCATAATATTATGTACCTGATTGTTAGTTAGACGTTATGAAGTTAAACATATTGTAGAAACCACTCTTTAGGATATTGTCTGGCCTCTCTATTAATAACTAGACTTTACAATCCCTCATATGAATGCAGATTCTCTGAAGAGATGAATAGTTTTGTGCTTTCTATGATTCTCTTGTTACATTCCAACCAGGAGTTTTTGAAAGTTTGAGGATTAGAATGTTTCACTGTACCATTTCCACTGTTGTTAAATTTTTATCTAGACAAACTCGGTCACGCTAAACAGCCATCTTGGTTCAACGCCAAAAGAATTCTAGGCTAACAACGAGGGAACTCTACTTCATCCAGAGGCGTAGCGACCCTTCCCGGCGCCCGGGGACAAACTTTCGATTTGCACCCCCCCCCCCCCCCCCTCGAACTTTTGATTTGCACCCCCACTCGAACTTTTCATTTGCATCCCCCTCAAACTTTCAATTTGTTTTTCCAACCCATTTGGCGCCCTTCCCTAAAGTCGGCGCCCGGGGACATATGTCCCCCCCCCCTCGCTACGCCTCTGACTTCATCTGCTTAGTAAATCATCTTAAAATATACTTTTATACCATCGTATTGTTTTGGTTTCTCCATTTTGCAAAAATATTTGACGTTATTTACGAAAATTTAGTGGTAATTTTTTTTTTCAAATTAAGAGTAAAAAGAATGAAAAGAACAAGCGAAGAAAGTATTTTCTTTATGTGTTGTTACAAAACTCCAGTTAGCACCTGGTCTAAAAATAGATTCCCAGACCGTTTTTGTGTCAACGAGTACAGCAAGTGTCAATGTAAATAAACACAAAAGAAAGAGAGAAAAAGAAAAGAAGTAGAGAAGAATTCTTACAAAACAAGGACGAGTACTAGGAATTCGGTATTACTTCCCTTAGTTTCTCGCTTGACAAGAATAGGTATCGGTGCGGGTTGAGTGTATTCATTCAACAAGGGAAGTGCGGGGAAGGGGTGAAGATGGTTGGATGGGAGGGATGAGAGTGGGAGAGGGGGGGGGGGGGTGAGAAAAGAAAAGAAAAAGCAAATCGAAAACGGAATAGTGCTAGCATCGGACCGTTGGTGATAATAAGAAACGATAGAAAGTGATGGAAGATCTGAGACGGTTGGTGAAACTGGTACTGGGGGGGGGGGGGGGGAGGTGTATGGAACAGTTCAAGAATCAATGATGTACTATTTAATTGCTTTTAAAATAGTTTCTAGTTCATATTCGGATCAAATTAATTATTTTGAGAATAGTAAACAGTTGGATAATTTTACTTTCAGCAGCTGTGAAGACTAA
This sequence comes from Physella acuta, assembly GCF_028476545.2. NCBI lineage: Eukaryota > Metazoa > Mollusca > Gastropoda > Physidae > Physella > Physella acuta. Next base: position 69,993 of record NW_026732053.1, read on the forward strand.
ACCAAAACCTAACCTATACCGCCACGGAACTTAATTAACTCGAATTCATAACAATCTAAAAAACCTAATGTAAACATAGTTGGACACATGTGATATTTTTAAAAATAATTATAACCTTTTTATACATCTAAGCCTATCTATGGATTAAAATATTATACCATGCGATTTTAACGAATAAATACGAGTATGTTATTGGCTATTTTTATCTTATTATTTATTAAAGAATTAAAACCTTCAATAAGAAACAACACGGAAACATTAACTATAACTCCTATCTAATTACCAACACGTGCCATCACAACTTTAACACAATTCATCCCTTGTCCATCCATCCCTAATCCCCAATCCCCTAATCCCTATTCCCTCCTCTTTTTCTCCATTAGCCTTGAGCCCTAAGACACGACAGTCGGGTTAACTAACATACAGTCTACGTAAGGGGCTGGGGTGATTGGCTGTGTCTCCATTGGCCAGTTCGACCAATGGAATCAGAGAGAGACGCTAGGTACCTTAAGTGGGACAAATGAGCTCACGTTTTTTTTTATCTTTTATTTTTTTCGCTGCTGAACATCTTTAGGGTGAGGTGGTGGGTGAGGATGGTGGAAGGTTGGGTGGGGATGGTGAGAGGAGGGTGGATGGAGATTTGTGGTGGCTTGATGACGTGTGGGAAGGGGAAAATGGGAAGAGCGTATTAGAAAATTAGGTGGATGTTGAATGGATAGTTTTCAGAAACTTGTAAAGTAGAAGATGTGTAGTGACTGTTGGGGAAATAAATGTGAGAGGGTAGTTTGCTTAAGGGTAGTTCATAAACGGATAAAGGTGAAGTGGTGTGGGCAAATACAAAGGTATAGATCAGGGGTCTCCAAACTACGGCCCGCGGGCCAAATGCGGCCCGCGAGGTTCTCTCATCCGGCCCGCGGAGATCTTTTTGTCCACGGAAAAAACGTTTGTTGGTGATGGCTGAGGAACTTTGGCCAGAAAATTCAAAGACATGCCTGGAAGGAACTGGCCCCCGAACTGAAATTTGATAGTTAATGCGGCCCTCGGACTGAAAAGTTTGGAGACCCCTGGTATAGATGGATTGAGTAAGATGTAGTGGGTGGGGTGTGAAATAGTTTCCTTTAAGGTGAATTGGATGGGGGTAGTTGGGAACTAATATGTAAAAAAAAACGACTGAATTTGGTGGTAAACGGAGGTTAGTTAGTATACTGTATAAAACGATGGTATCAGAATAACATATTAGTTACTGGTGATGGATGTTCATACACATATACACACAAGATACATTATGTTGTAAGACAGCTTATGTATATATAATATATATATATATATATATATATATATATATATATATATATATATATATATATATATATATATATATATATATATATATATATATATATATATATATATATATATATATATATGAAACAATTATTTACAATGCATTTGCTCGACAGTAAGATGAATAACACAATAGAGACTACACTAAGAAAGAAATATTCTGAAAACAGGTAATCACTCAAGGTGAAACGATACTCAAGTTCAAGGACGAATACTTGTGCGTGTCACCCTCCCTTTCCCCCGCCCCCCTCTACGCGAGTTCGCCTTTGAACGCTTCTCACTTTACGTTCTCTGCTCACCTAGGCTGGCGCAGCTTTAATGGGGGTCGAGCGGGGGTCTGATCAAAGCTTGATGTATGTAGCAATAGCTGGCGCTGGTGAGAGATACAGGCTGGGTGGAGATGATGTAGGGGTGATAGAAGAGATAGGAGGTTGTTACATGTATGGCGGAGGTCGTTGTAGTAGTGATAGCTGAGATAGGCGGTTGTTACATGTATGGCGGAGGTCGTTGCAGTAGTGATAGATGAAACTAGGTGATAGTTACAGGCAATGTGGAGGCCGATGTTGTAGTGATAGTTACAGGCCGTGTGGAGGCCGATATTATAGTGATAGAAGAAACTAGGTGATAGTTACATGACCGTGTGGAGGCCGATGTTGTAGTGATAGATGAAACTAGGTGATAGTTACAGACATGTGGAGGCCGATGTTGTAGTGATAGATGAAACTAGGTGATAAAGTTACAGACATGTGGAGGCCGATGTTGTAGTGATAGATGAAACTATGAGATAGTTACAGAGAATGTGGAGGCCGATGTTGTAGTGTTAGCTGAAACTAGGTGACAGTTACATGACCGTGTGGAGGCCGATGTTGTAGTGATAGATGAAACTAGGTGATAGTTACATCCCGTGTCGAGGTCGATGTTGTAGTGATAGATGAAACTAGGTGATAGTTACAGGCCGTGTGGAGGCCGATATTGTAGTGATAGTTACAGGCCGTTTGGAGGCCGATGTTGTAGTGATAGCTGAAACTAGGTGATAGTTAAAGGCATGTGGAGGCCGATGTTGTAGTGTTAGCTGAAACTATTGGTAGTTACAAGCATGTGGAGGCCGATGTTGTAGTGATAGTTACAGGCCGTGTGGAGGCCGATGTTGTAGTGATAGTTACAGGCCGTGTGGAGGCCGATATTGTAGTGATAGTTACAGGCCGTGTGGAGGCCGATGTTGTAGTGATAGTTACGGGCCTTGTGGAGGCCGATGTTGTAGTGATAGTTACGGGCAAGTGTTAGTTACATGTTTGATGTGGCCGATGCAATTTTGATGGCTGTAGTTAGCTTGCAGTTACATGTTTGATGGAGGCCGATGCGCAAGTATTAGTTTAAGCTAGGTGGTAGTTAAATATCTGACTGTTGTAGATGTGATGGTTGAGCTAATTTATTTTTTATATTTTTGATGAAGGCCGATGTACCAATAGAAATGTTAGCTGAAGGTAGTTGTTAATTACAGTTACATGTCTGGCGAAGGCCGATATGGTAGTGTTGATAGTGACACTCCCTTAGTTTAGTCATTATGGACCCTACAAGTTGGTGGTAAGTTTGGGTAACCCCAGATTGATAATAAGTTTATATATTGTATCTTTCAGTCGCTAGTTAAAGGCTTAAACAGTGCGGCTAGCATATCATAGTCTCAAGAGCTTCATCTGACATGCTTTAAGCTCAAACAACAGCTTAACTGACACAACTTAAGCTCCAACTCAACCACCAATGTATCTATATCTCCAGATAACTGATGTACTTTAAGATCCAACTCAACCACCAATGTATTTATACCTCCAGATAACTGATGTATTTTAAGCTCCAACTGAACCACCAATGTAACTATATCTCCAGATAACTGATGTATTTTAAGCTCCAACTGAACCACCAATGTAACTATATCTCCAGATAACTGATGTATTTTAAGCTCCAACTGAACCACCAATGTAACTATATCTCCAGATAACTGAAATACTTTAAGCTCCAACGCGACCAACAGCATATCTATATCTTTAGAGTTTGAACTGACTTGACCTAAGCTCATTCTCTGCAAACCAAATGTCCTAAACTCAAACTATGCCAACAACATGTCTAAGTCTCCTGAGCTTCAACTAACATGCCCTCAGCTCCAAATCTGAAACCACACGCCCAGGGATCTAACCCTGCCACCAACATGTCTAGAACGTTCGAAACACGGGGATGTACTCAGGTATACCCGCTCCCTGGGGCAGCCAGCTATGTAGAGGAACTAACTAGAGGCAGAGCCCACCTGTCTTCGATTACCCAGAGAGCCTACGCGGAGGATGTTTCGTATATGAGCCGTCGAGTCCAAAATGCTAGCAGACGAGCAGGGCGAACAAGATGCGTGCACATGTTGTTGACAGCATACCCCGGCATGCCTCAGTGGGAGATGGCTTCCGTCTTCTCAACAGCGAGGTGCTTCAGGTTGGGGGAAGGATTATGAGCTAATTTCATACGCCCGCCTGCTGTGGTGGATATAGTCTCATGAAAACAAACATGATAATTGACATTTCGATTTTAGGTCTTCGCCAGGATAAACATAAACAGAGCAAACATCATAAATACTAAAGTGCGGATAGATACGGCGTGTTCATGAACTTGTATTTTTTTTTGTTGATAAAAAATGAACCAAAAAAAATGTTTTTGAAATTTAATTTCGTTTCCTCAAAATTTCAATATATTTAATTCAGACACGCGAATTTGTAAATTACTATATCATATATTGCTTTCCATTTGGTACTAATTATCACTAATAAACTTTTCAGCTTTAATCTTTAGGCGTGCATAATACACTCAGGAAAGATACAGCGATATATCGTTATATATATATATATATATATATATATATATATATATATATATATATATATATATATCGCTTTCCTATTCCACTTCTTCTTTTTGTTTAGTTTTTTTTTCGAAACCACCAAGATTCATGCCAAAATATTTCACGACCATATCTCGCCTTTATCAAACGCAACAACTCAATGCGGTGATGGAACACTGATAACACTAGCAATTTTTTTTTAATATATCAAATCTCAAATTAACATAATGCATGCCTGTATTTTGCCTTAATGAACAAGGCAGGCCCACTGATTAAAGTTACGCTGAAAATTTTACCTGAAACCTGCCTGTGACAATTGTGATGGTCCAATGGTAACTTTTTTACTTTTTCTATGAGTATTAAAAGCTTTTTATTTAAAAAAGGAACATTATTATAAATCTAGAAATGAAATTTCTGAAAAGGCCTATTTAAAAAACGGAAATGTATGTATTTTGTCAATTTTTGTATTTTTCATATTTCGCAATGTATTCTCAAAGTCTAATTTAGCATGACTTAATTTAAACAATGATGGAAGCTTTTATCGTATGAATCAAATGATAAGGCTTCATCCAACGATATTTAATAGATCATATCCCTTTATAGATTAGAGTAAATAAATCACGGGGATTTCCGATGTAGTTTTGTGCCTGCAACTTTCGATTCTAAATCCTCGCCATTATCCTTTTTGTCTATACATAGAAATACTCAACATCAAGTGCTTGTTTAGATCTGATACTAATCTGTCCCGTATGTAGGATTTTATGCTGATTAGTAGTGGTTTAACCCAACATATCGTGAACCTTCACATCATTTTAGTTCATGAACGTGCCCCACACGAAGGGAAGTTCAACTGATTACAGAGGCCATGTTATATGGACCAGTCACGTGATGTGTGGACATAGAAGTCCTTATCTTGTACATGTCCTCTATAATCTGATGTCCTCTATGGTGAGGGACGTCACCAGGTTTAATTTAAGTGCAGGTAGTTGTTTGTGCTGTTTATCTCAGGTAATCTCTTTATGGCCATGGTGGTTCTTCCTTTTATTTCCACGTTCATGTCGCCAAAAACACCGAAAATGAGTTATAAATGTTTTCTAATATTATTTCTTAAATGGAGTTTATTAATATTTTGGTTAACTACATCACCAGGTTAAGTTGAAGTGCAGAAAGTTGCCTGCACCTTTGATCTCTGCTAATCTCTTTACGTTATAGACGTGGTGGTTTTACCTTTTATTTCCAAGTCGCCAAAAAGTAAAGCTAAAATGTGTGTTATAGATGTTTTTCTAACACTATTTCTAGAATGGAGTTTATTAATATTTTGGTTGAAAAAAGACTTTACAGTCGAACTTATTGTGTCAATGTTGCGAGCACGACAAATGACAAATGAATGGTTGTGCAGAAAATACACGTTGCACGTGCATGTACTCACATCATACGATTGTGACGTGTGTGGTTAAGGTACTCATTAGCCGCCTGGCCTTTATCGCTGCCTGGTTTTACGGTACGGTTTACAGTTTACGTGCTGTGGGTTGATACAATTTGATAGTTTTACGGTACGGATTACAGATTGCGTGATGTTGATCAATCCGTGCATAACTGTCACGATTTTTGGCTTTGATGTTCAATGATTGAGTTTCAATGTTATATCCTAAACAGACACACATATGTATATGTATATGTATATATATATATATATATATATATATATATATATATATATATATATATATATATATATATATATATATGGGAGGACCTGAATATCTACATTCCGAAGCCTGCATCACTTTCGTAATGTCTTGTGCATAATACTAAGCTCCTTACCTTTTCTGCACTTACACATTTTAATTAATTTTTTTTTCTAAACCCCTTCTTAAAAGCTTTCACCGACCTTTCAATCTACTCACGATAAGACCAACACTACCACCAACCAAAATATATTTTTTAAAAAAAAACACGTCAAGTCTACGTTGTATCCCCTTATACTCCATCAAATTCTCCACTTTTTTAATCCAGCCTGACTTGATGAAGGCGGTACAGCAACAGATTCCAGTAGCTGGGCTATAAATAACATCATTATTACAGTCTTGTGGGTGAGTACAGACTGCTCACGCACACGTGCAGGTTCAGTTAACTGGATGTTTTGGAAACACGGCTGGAGAATGGAGGTGATGGTGAGGCGGTTAAGTCTGGATTTTTGTGACGTATTAAAAAACGTCTTTGATATATTAAAGAGTTATCTTTCTGATACTTGATTTTTTGAAGTCTTCAAAAAACGTCTTTGGAGAGTAACTAACACGTACAAAATCCTAGAAGTGGGACATTTTTCATACATGTCTATAGCTATGGACCCTTCCGGAAAAAGGAACTTTAGGTTATAAGTAGAAAAAAAACACATCCTTATTATACTTTTATCCTTTACTGAACCTAAATTTAAATACATCTATGTTACGTCCTGGTTGGTTTCAACTCAAGAGACGATTCATGTTTACTTCAATACTTTTATTCGGTTTCACTTCTTTATACATAACAGAGCAGCCCTCGTCCTAACCGCTGACTGCCCCACAATCGTTCACTCGCGCTTTTATACCCGCATTCGACCTTAGGATAACAATACATAAACACACCGGGGTTACTACACAGTAGGGTGAACTCAACTCACACACGTACTCTCCCCTAAGTTCGAGACTATTCTAACCTATTCTAATCTGACCTACAACTGACCCGTAACAATCTAGCTCGTAACTTCAATTCCACTGCTAACATCAAAGTCTCGAGTTCGGATCCCTGGTTCGAGTCAAATAGACGTGCCTGAGTCCACCCAGCTTTAATCAGTACCTTACTCACGTTAGTGACAGTAAAGACAGCTGGGCATAGTGCTGAGTACACTATCCCATTCATATTCAGAGTTCAAAGAAACAAATAAACTCTACTCCACCTGCCTCTAGATCAATACGTTTGGAAAGAGAACCTTCCATATTTCAAATAACTGTCTTACTAATAATAGATCCCCAAACACCTTTGATTAATGAGAGTCCACACATTTAACTTGAAGAAAATGAATACATATTGTAGCAAATTAAATAACACTGAAAAAAACCGTTAGTGACTTATCTCTTAGTCAATTAAAAACCTCTTCTTCATCGCTTTAACTACTAAAATTTAAAACAACTAAGTAGGTCGTTCCACCCCACTGAGTGGCACCTGCTGTGCATTGATGCCGAAAAGTTGCTTATTAAAACAACGTAACCCGTGTTGATCGTCCGCCGTAATTTTCTCCCTTACATGAACATCACTAAAGAAAGATATATTAAAAATCAAACGATAACTCGGGCAAAGAGAAAATTACGGAGTTACGACCCTTGAGTGAAATAGCAGGGATGCTGATAAAAAATTCCCTTTCCACAAATAGCTAGGTTATATTGGGCTAGACTAATTTTTAGTTAAAGTATTATGAACGCATAAAAACACACTACAAGTAACGTGGAAGGCTCATAAAAGGACCACTACCATATAAACGATCACGTAGGTTTAAACGAACCTTAATTTGAGATAACTTCCACTAAAACTAATATCATAGATGTGTTTGTTATTGAAGAGTGTGTACACTTTTTAAAATGAACAAAGCAACTCGATTACTCAGCTTAGTATTTACATTAATTGAACGAACTTGAAGATTTATTTTATACATCGTAAAATGTTATTTTAAAAATGCAATTCATTTACTGAACCGTCTCCATTGCATTTAAACTTGCATATTTGTTTTCTCAATGACGTTTCATATAAGGAAAGTGCCCTTTTCGAACCTGACGGTCCAAGGGGCTAGTGAAGTAGAGTTCACCTGTTTTTGTAACCTCGGCATATGAAGAGATAGTGTATTTAGCTTTATGCCCAGCCGCCTTTACATTCATTATCGTGAGTTAAGTACCCATCAGAGCTGGGGGGACTCAGGGATGTTCTACTGATTTTAAGCCGGATTCGAACTCAAGACTTTCATGTCTATATAGGTCTAGAAGGTTATAAAATAATACATAAAGTGCGAAACTACAAAGTCCAAAAATATAGAAAGCTAAAAATGAAAATACACTTCTGGGTTGGTAACTAGCATCGTTAACAAGCCCCCCCCCCCACCTCCACACACACACCGACAAAAAAGCTAACCGTATAATCTTGCCAATGATAAATGTTAGTAAACTTTGTAACCATAATGTTTTTACACTATGTAACCGCTAATGGTTATGCAGTATGTAAACAACTTTTTACCTGTCTTTCTGTGTTAACCCTTTTAAAATAGCCACGTCACATCCGGTTAACCTGATTAGAAATTAAATAGGATACATCATTTCCGATAGTATTTCCGGTACCTACAACCCCATAGTTGTCATGAGTTTACAAGCGACCTAGCTAGCCTTTCTTAGTAATTTAGTTTCAACTTTGTCAATCCGAGACTATGAAACTTATAGAAACATACAACACGAGGCATACCTAGTCAACATTTGCGTTACAAATCTTTCAGGGGCCGACTGCAGCTTATATCCATTTAACACGAGTGTAGACATAACAGACATTATTGCAGATATATCATCGACACGTCATTGGAAATGTCCCTTCGACACATAGCTACACACAACACACCATGCAGATTTCTCATCAACACATCACTACATACATCAATGTAGAGATTTATCTAAACATCTTCCATCTTATTACGTATCACTAAGTAAGTTGTCCAGCCAACTCTAGTGGTACATATTCACAATATTACTATATAAGTAGTCCAGCCAAGTCTACTGGTACATATTCATAATCTAACATATCCCAATGCCCTTATAAAAAACACAAAACGTTTTCTTTTGGTAAATTCATCTGTACAAGTGATTCACTTAAAATTAATTAATTGTCAGGAAAATAATTAATTTCTTTGAACCTTAAAGGTGACGTACTAAACTAAACCAAGATTTTTTTACTAAAATATAAATCAGCCACAAGGCACGGATCATTCTAGCAAAAAAAAAATTAATAAACTGGCTAATTTGGACTCAGATCCGCTCGCTTAGGTAAGTTTTGATCATAGGGGTTTGGCAGTCGGCCATTGGTAATACACGGAGTATGTGTGAGTAGTTTACGTCAATCAACGTCTTACGTCTGTCATTATGTGAGCCCCGGGCATCAGTCGAGTTCAGCAGACAGGATGTGCTGCATGTGGCTTGCAGGTTGTACACTACTTGACCTTCTCAATCTGGATGACCTTGTACCCTGTAGGCCTCCACCACACTCTGCTTCGATTTTCCCAGATACCTGACATACTTCTTTAATATATATACATATATATATATATATATATATATATATATATATATATATATAAATATATATATATATATATATATATATATATATATATATATATATATATATATATATATATATATATATATATACGTGTGTCAATTCATGCATATTTACACATATCATTTCTGAATATATTTGTATTTGCATGTTTATGCACCAATGCATATGAACGTATATGTATTATTCTGTATACTTCTGTTCGTATATATATATATATATATATATATATATATATATATATATATATATATATATAATTTTGGGGGAAAAGAAGCTTTGTATTATCTTAATAATTCAACATTAAATAACATTTTAAAAAAATAAACAAGTTCCACATTCTGTTAAAGTTCGTCTAGCTATTTTTTTTATTACACTTTATTAAATAGTATCTATTTCATTGTATACGCAAGTTTAAATTAATTCAGTTTTGATCAGAAAAAAATCACCAGCTACTAAAATATGTTTTGAAATGAAGAGCGATGATGATTTCTCTCCCAGATATTCCCACAAGAAGCAATCCGTCAATACCTCTAACAAGACCAGGACACAGCCGTGAAATCCGATGTAATTAGTCTCATTAAAAGTACTCAACGTTCTACGCGTGGTAAGGAAACACGCCGAGTGAAGAAACGTCCCTAGCCAGAATTTTTTTTCTTTCTTACCTCCCTGCAAAACAGCTCAAATGCTATTTTAAGAATCGGGTTTTCGCGACGAAAAAAAATAGTCGTGAGCACTAATATCAGGAAAGTGGATTTTCACTGCTAGGTATTTGTTACACGAATGGGTATATATAAGGAAAAGTATTACTATATATACCGAGGTTACTCTACTTCACTTATCCCACAGACCGTCAGGTTCGAAAAGGGAATGTTACTAACTTCTGTATTATTGGAATAGAAACATTTAATTTCCAAAACTTACAGAAATACGTTTCACACACAACTACACACAGCTAGTAATAAAAAAGTTGTGTTTCAGATAACATAAGGGTAAGATAATTTCCTGACAATCTAATTAATCAAGTGAACTGTTATTCTAAATAAACAAAACAGATTATAAAAATTATGACAACTTATACGTATTAGATAAAAGTAAGCGATATTCATAATCTGAATAAATGAGAGTTAAACTCTTTAAAATTTAAGTAAGAAAACAGAAATCCATACACGGTACCACTGTGAATACAGGTGAACTCTACTTCAACTGGCACATACACCAATGAAAGGTTAGACACATTTTAAAATGCCCCTACATATACAATTCCGATTCAAAAACTTTCGAAAAAAATATATCTCTTTTCGTTAAACAAAAATTCAGAAAATTAATCAATCTAAGCAAAAAAAAACGTTTCTTAATCATATAAAAAATTAAATTAATTTAAAATGAAATGTATTTGAGCTTACAGGTTCAATGACGCTGTTAAAAGAACGTGTGGACAGGGTGGGTGGAGGTGTATAGCGACTGATTATAAGGACTGGGGTGGGAGAGGGAGCGGGGGTTGGAATGGTTGGAGAATAGGGGTCATCGAGTTTTGGGTTGGGGTGGCTCGTATATAATGGTTATATATTTTATAATCAGGGGTTTCGGTGATCTTTACCATTTGCTAGATAGCATCTGTGATGTGATTTCTAAGACACTTAACAAAGTTTTATTCCATTGCAGGTTTGATGGAAAAAGTATTTGTAAAAGTATGACACAATCCACCCCACTGTTCAGCTGACTACTGTCTACTTCGTAATCTTTCAAACAAACACACGTTTAAATACAATGTAGTTTTAAAAGATTCAATGGCAATACAAATGTTTTTAATTCACGTTAGGGATAACAAAGCGGCTGGGCTTAGTGCTGACTACAATGTCCATTCATATGTCGAAGTCTCTAAAACATATGAACTCTACTTTATCTGTCCCATGTGTCTTGGGAACGAACGGGAAAAGTTGATGATGTAATGGTGTGAATGACACATTTTTGTTACTCTGTACTAAAAGTTTCAGAACTAAAGCACCCAACTCCTACTAACACCTAAAAGTACAGTTTTAGATTCGGCTAAGGAATGTCCCCATTACTGTAATAAAACACATTATCGACAGATTATCGACGATAATCCGCTGATAATTATCTCCCCTTACTAGTCAAGAGGAAGTAGAGATACCACGGCTTGCCCTCTGATCGCTGATTGGCCACGCTCCCGGCTACCTCAAGGGGGATAATTTGTCCTTAATCAGGTAAAGATTAGGATAACTCGACCTAACCCCTCGGGGTTGACGGGAGTTTGGGTTCCTGAAAGATAAATCGAGTTATTTTTTGAATTATTTAATAACTCAAAAATTTTGCAATTTTTATAGGGAAATATATTGTATGAAAATGTCAATTGAATTTGTTTTTAAATGTCAAAGGGTATTTTAAAAGATCGGACCGATTTCTGTAAAAAATTTGGAATATTCCGAATTAAAAAAAAAAATAATATTGCTTCAACGTAGAATTGAATTTAAAAAATCAGAAATATTTTAAGATACAATACCTCAACAGACCAAAACAATAACTTAGCTCAATCTTTTAACAATCACTCAACCAAACATTCACACATTACTTCAACACAATTTTTAGGTGCAACAGTTCACTTTAAACACAAACACTTAACAGTCACAAACACGTAACAATATTTCAAAACAATAATTCAACATCAGCATTTACTATAATTCGAAACAATCAATAAATATGGTTTATTTAACACAAATACTAAACAATCATTCAAAAACATTCATTCAACAAATCCATTCAGTATCATCATTCACTATAATTCGAAACAATCACTCAACACAGTCATTCAGTGCCTAGAAAAAACATTGGTTCTTTGTATGTGTATGTGACGTTTAAAGGTAGACATATTCTTATCGTTTATGACTACATACTCATAACACACTTTGAGTAAAATAACAATTCTAGCCTTACAAATTTGTTCCCCTAGACTAGAGCCTAGACCATCAGGTCCAAAAATGTACTTCGAAAATGTTATTAATTAAATTAGCTAATTTCAAATGTGTAAACATTTACGTAAAGTGAATATCTATGCAATTTTGCGACTGTTTTAATAGACAGTAATTTATATATATATATATATATATATATATATATATATATATATATATATATATATATATATATATATATATATTTATTTATTTATTTATTTGTTTATTTATTTATTTATATATAAAATAATATATATTCGTAATAATTCTTATACACAGTAGGTAGAACGAACAACGATACTGTTTTGTTTTTAACCATTAACACAAGCCCTAAAAATTTTGTTTTAAAAACGAACCTGCTCTTTAAAAAAAAAGACGTTTTGCAGAATTTCGAACTCTGAAAGATACGTTCTTCAACCGCGTTAATCGAATCAGGCGCGTACGGGCGCGTACAGCGGTGGGAAGCGGACAAAGCCGAGCCTGTAAAGTTGCTTAATAACAAGATTATGTCCACTTTCTCTTTGCTGATGGCCACACGGGCTGTGATAGAGCGGATGTCTCGGGGTGGGGGAGGGGTGTTGGGGTTGGGGAGAGACCAGCAAGTAGTGCTGGTGTTACGTTCATTACAATCTGGCTAGAGTCCGGATTATCTACCCCTAATGTGTTCAGCCTCGATCTAAGGGGGAGATAACAGGCAATTTAGGGGTGGCGACAAGTGGTTACAGACCGTAGGAAATATACTAATGTAAGAATTTTTTTTATGTGTGCATTGCCACATCAGGTCAATGCAACATCGAATTTTAGTGAACACTATTACCACATAGTATCAGGTCAATGCAACATCGGAGTGGTAGTGTGGGCTATTGTCATACTGTAGGATGTAAATAACTAATCTAATTTTAGCTGCAGTGCGATGTAAATCTTTGTTATAAAATCTTGTTTTCTGTTCAATTAAAACGAATGGTATATATATATATATATATATATATATATATATATATATATATATATATATATATATATATATATATATATATATATATATGTGTGTGTGTTATTTTAATTTGATTTTGTTGATGTTTCTATATACAGACATCATGTATGTGTATTTATTTCTAAGATTATTTTTTCCAATCTCTAGAATGTTTTTTTTTTAACTCGGAAAATGAACCCGCACCCAAAGCACTTTCTAAACCTTAAAGATGTATTTTTTTTTTAAAAATCGTTCTTTTGATGGCCTGGGCACTTCGTCAAAATATAAAACATCACATTGTGATTTATTTAAAGTTATTTTTAATTGCTTGATTACTTCGTCAAAATATAAAACATCACATTGCAATTTATTTTGAGTAAACCCTAAAACCGTTTACAATTTCAAAATTTATTTAACGCTAAAAACGGCAATTTAATTATCATTTTAAGTTGCTCTTAAAAATATCAATATATTTTTACAAGTATCCCAATGCAGGTGTACATTCCCTCTTCCCCCGGTCAATCCCCTCCCCGGGTACCATAAGTGGGCAGCACCCGGCGATGTGAAGAGGGCGGGCAGGTCATGTATCCGAGGCCCTGCAGGTGAGTACACTATCTCTGAGATGAGAAACGAAACACAGCGGCCACTGTTCCCTCAACAACTTGATTGCCAGTTTACCGAGAGGGCGGCGTGTTTGATTTAATAAGACGATCAGGTGCACGGTGTGAACTTTGAAAAAATGGGGTCGGAGCGCGCTAAGAAAATTATACAAAATCCTGGCCATCTGAATTATGGAAACAAACGCGGGTTTCAATGAAATTTTTCACAATCATGAGGTAATATAGTGCACTTAGAAAATACGAAAACTTAATTAATTTTTTCTCTACTTTCGTAAAAATGTTTTAAAACAATTTTTCTTCTACCCTGCTTTCTTTAAATCTTTAAATAATGCGTTTAGTTAAATATTTTCTAAACGAGATATGTCTATTTATGTTGGTAAAAGATTTTGTTTCTTATCTGCGCCACAAATAAACTCGTTTACTGAAATATTCTTTAAAGAAGAGTTGTCTATTTTAGTATAGGATTATTAGATAGAATGTATACGTTCTTACGTGTTCAAAGTTGCTCAAATAGAAATGCATATTCTTTCATCTGCACTAAAAATACCTAGGTGTAATTCACTCAACTCTTTACACTCTATCTCTCTGTCTCTTTATCTCTATATAACTCAATCTTCCAATTTCTATATCTATGAATTTTATCTTTATATCTTTATATATCTCTCTTTATCTCTCTCGATATCTCCTTATAGAGATATAGTTTATTGTTAACGATTGCTATTTCAAATGGATGAAAATGAAACCCTTTTTTTACCTCTAGATACATGAGAAAAAAATATCACAAAATATATGGTTTAAAAATGTTCTCCATGGAATCCTCGAAAATAAAAGCAACTAGAATACCCGTCATCCCTTGGATAACTGTGGGTTTCGGGGGTCATCCATCAAAAAACATCACGTCTGTCACTCAGAGGCATAGCGAGCCTTCCCGGCGCCCGGGGACAAACTTTTCGATTTTAACCCCCCCCCCCCCCCCCAAGATTTCGATTTTCAACCCCCCCCCCCCCCCCTCAAACTTTTGATTTGAACCCCCCTCAACCTTTCAATTTATTTTTCCAAACCATTTTGGCGCCCCAACATACGTCCCCCCGCCCCCCCCCCCTTCACTCCCCCCCGCCTCCCCTGCCCCCCCCCCCCGCCTCCCCTTCCCCCCCCCCGCCTCCCCTTTCCCCCCCCCCCCCCCCGCCTCCCCACCCGCCCCCCCCCCCCCCCTCCTCGCTACGCTACTGCAGTGTCACTTATCGTCACAAAAACAGAGCCCACATTCAAAAATATGTTTCTTATCTTTTAAAAACACCGAAAACACCGATTTCGGACTATCCCTTCATATACTGACGTCACATGTGACCTACTCAACTCTACTTCACCTGCCCAGTGTCCCGCCAAGTCTCAGACAACATGTTTTTATCGTTTAAAAAACGATTCCAGCCGAGCATGTCTCTGACCACACTATCCTTTCATATGGTTAGGACAAAGAAACAGATGAACTCTACTTCACCTGCCCTGTATCCTGCCAAGTTCAGATAGGCAACTTTATCATTAACATCTAAAAAAAAAAAAATTGAAAAAAAAAATCATTTTTTATCATTAACATCTAAAAAAAAAAAAAAAAAATTGAAAAAAAATATCATTGACATATTGGTCTAGAACCTGTACCACTCGCATGAGAGCGGACTACGCTACAAACTTAGCTATTTACTCCTGACGTCACAAATGAATTTTTATACTATACTTTGATGCAACTTGATTTCGAGCGTCTAGTCTAGAAGTAGTAACTTTCAAATTAAATTTTATCTTAAATTAGCCAAACAAAGATTTATATAAAATAATTAAGGCCTGAAATAGATTCTAGATGTATTAAGGCCTGAAATAGATTCTAGATGTAGAATTTGCATTAAGTCTAGATTTAGAATTTACATTGAGTTTAGTGATCTAGATCTAGGCTAGATTCATAAATTTCCTTCGACAGCTGATCTTTAGATCTAGAGAAATTTATTGTAAAACTAAATGAAAAAAGACAGTTGAAAATTGATATAAGTGTTGGAACGTAATAAATACAGCAAACGGACGTATTGTTAAAGTTATGACCGACAGAAAATTAGATTTAGAACGCGTTAAACTTTGGAATGGGAACACAATTTTCTTCGATAGACGCCGCCATTTTATTGTACTAAAGAGTCAACAAAAAACTCTGACGTCACTATCAAGGGACGTCACTATCCCCACAAAGTTTATTCAAAGTATTAACATTTTTTAAAAAATACGGTTAATTTAACAATGAATAAATCAATAAATTAATTAACGTCTTTAAATAAATTTGTGATTAACAGTCTGTCTGCATTAAAAAATTATTCTCTACCTACATACTATTTTACAGCTCTCCAGATAGAGCCGAACATATCAGGATACTTGATCAGGCAAACAAACAAACAAACAAAAAAACAAAAAAATAAATATTCAAACATGTAAACAAACTTGACTTTTAGTAGTATATAGAAGATTGAACACACAATTAGGGTTTTTTCTCTTAAATTTGTAATCAATAATAATTTTTTTTTAAGACTTTGCATGAATCATGGCTCCATTAGATTGTAAGAAAACATCGAAAATAAAGATGTTAGAAATATCATACAAATAACATCAGGATACCACAGTCTGTTTAATTAAGTGTTCTGTTTTCTATCTAGAGGGCGCTGTAGTCGTTTTGTAGGGTGCCATTATCTAACGCAGTGATTGAAAATATGCTTACATTTTTCGACAGTTGTTAGTATAATTACACGGCTTGTTAGTTATCTGAAGGGTTAGATAAATTCAATTACTGAAATATTCATAGTGTTCCCACTGTGTGATAAAGTCTCCATGGATCTTTATATAGATCTACTAAAGTCACTGTCTGCTTATGTCTTTATGTAGTCGCCTTGACCGGAACTGTCTCAAATCATTCACATACATCATCGTTGATGAAGCTATCATTCGTCGAAATCAAGCGCTAACGAAGAGTAAATGCTTCGACAAGGAAATTGTGCATATCCCCTTTTAAGTCTTAACCATTGACGTATAAAGTCTAATTCTGTAATAGATGGCCACATTGGTGCGAGAGTGCAATGCGAATGAGAGGGGGGATTACCGATCCAATATTTATTCAGCTCAGAAGATTTTTCTTCTAGTAAAAGTTATAAAAGGGGAGGGCACTTAGCCTGCCAAGAGAAAGCCTCTAGGAGAAAGATAGTGCGGTGTTTACAGTCAAAGGTGACGTTCATTTCCAGCTTTGTTTGATCACTGAGTACAGAGATTAACCACCGGTGCTCAGTCGATGAACGTCTCAGACTTGCAAGCTCCCTGCACTCCCCAGATAGTGTACGTCCCAGACATGACACGTCTAGACAGAAAGATCCAGACATTGTAGATCCTAGACATTGTACGTCCTATCAATTGACGTACAAGAATTGCACGTCTAAAACAATATACGTCCCAGGACATTAAGCGACTTAGACCGAGATTGCACGTCCCAAACTTTTGCACGTCACTTGTATTTCACATCCCATATATTATACGTCCCGGCGATTGTAATAAGCCTCAACATTTCTAGGCCAAAATATTGCACGTCCCGGTCAATGTACGTCCCAAATATTAAACGTCCTCAACATTGTACACAATTAGCATTGCACGTCCCGGACCATGCTTGTACAAGACCTGCTTGTACCATATCATGCAAGTACCAAACCAACTTGCAACATATGATGTTTGTACCAGACCCCCCCCCTCACCTTGCAACAGATCCTCTTTGTACCTAACCCCCCTATGCGACAGATCCCTTTGTACCTGTCCCCCTTACCTTGCAACATATCCTCTTTGTACCTGATCCCCCCCTATGCTACAGATCCTCTTTGTACCACCCCCTCCCTTTGCAATATATCTGACCCCCTTCACCTAGTAACAGATCCTCTATGCACCACATCCTACTAGCCCCCATCCATCCCAGATCTAGCACAAATCTGCTTGATCCTCGCCTGAAAATATTGGTCCTGGCACCACAACCTCAACACGAATACCACAGCAACACGTCAGCAGCCTGTAGCGCGTGGGAGGATCAAAGCTACCGAGAGTAATACCGTCAAGCTACGATACCATTGTCTGATAGGTTGTGTGATACCACGTGATGGGTCTATGATGCAGATGGTATCGATACTAGTGATTATTGCGGTTTTTTTTGGAAAATAAGAACTATTGATGATAGATTAAGGTAGTATCGCCGCTGTTGTTTATTGCATTAAGTAGATAATTAGTATAAAATAATGTTGTTGGTCTTTGTATATAATACATGCATATAGATAGTATCGATACCATTGTTTGATGAAGTATGTCAGAAGGAGAGAGAGAAAGTATCGATTACATTGTTTTTAACAGGGATAAAGAGGTAGTATTAATACTATTCTTTTAAAGGTATATGCTACAGGGAGATAGATGTATCGATACTATTTGGTATATTTTACATATATAGAGATAACGTGTTGATATGCTTCGCTCTACATGATGTATGTATGTTACTGACAGTTGTGGTAGATTTTAGGAAGGTGAACTAGTATCGATGCTAGGAAACAGCAAAGAGAGAATCGAATCGGAATACGGACTGGCTATTACATCCAACATCCCAAGAGGGGAGACTATTCATTAACTTTTTTGACCTTTCTAATCGAAACGGGTTGTCTATTCCTTGTGCTTTTTATATATTACTAAAATAATATTCAGCTATGTTTTTTTTTCTAAATATACCAATTGTACTTATTTTTTTTAAATATTGAATTCTGTATAGGGATAGTCGGGTCAGTAAGGCTCATGGTTGCTAAACCGAAAAGTCCCGAGTTCTAACCACAGGTTACATAAGGCTCGATAGCTGGGCACAACAACCCATTTCCCCACTCTGTCTGTTTGTTCTTTGATAGACAAAGGCAATGGAAGCAAATCCAGAAAGCAGGACGAAATTCGAGTCAAAGGGCTATATGACGCATAACAAGTTGACACGTAATACCTAATTGTGTTGTAGGAAATCAATTCGAACATAGCAATTAAGAAAGAAGAAGACTTCTATAGGTATCGTCTGAGTGCGCTAGTGCTAAAACATTCAGTGTAGTGTTCAGACTAATCTAGTAAAGAAAATCTAAAAATGATAGTTTTAGTTTTATATAAACCTAGTACAAGTAAGTGAAATAACATCTTAAAAATGTTCGTATTTTATGAATGTTGGATTTGTGCAAAGAGAACTGGATGTTGATGTAGAATTATAGATGCGATGTTTTTCTTTTTAACGTAAATCTTAGCACAACCCGTGTATATGATCTCGGGATCGCTGTTTATTTAATGTAGGCTTAGATCTAGATAAATATAATCACAAAAACAAATTTGTGGCATTTTTATAAAAAAAGCATGTTTGTGTTGTTGTTTTTTACCGCTCTAATTCACTCTGGCTGACCGACTTGCACTTGGCCATAGTGCTTTTAGTTCAGGAATTTCATTCCTTATTCAAAATTTAAAATCAATAATCTGGGAACATTTTAATAAAAAGTTTAATTTCAAGTCGATATGAAGGCTTTCTTACCTATTACCAGGAGACTTGGTTAGTTAAAACCATTTCATTAAGTCTACAATATAGAAGGATACAGACCAACCATACGAACCATTCAGTGAAACGTGGGAATGAAATATTGTATATAAGAAGTAGACCAAGAATCAAGATCATTATCAGGGCAACCAATATCAGCATCAAATCGAGAAGAATATTCCGCCGGAAACCCACCATTCACTACCCTCTAATCCTGATGGTAATGACCCCTCATTGATATCTGACCCCGGCTGACCCCGACGAACTACGTGCCAGACTTAGGGTAGCTTAACCCAGTACGTAGAAGTTGACCTATTTCACAGACCTATCTTCTTTCTATTACAAAAGATGTATGTGTCTGTTCTACTGTCTATTCAAAGGAAGCATTTTTTTAAAAAAAACCAAACAAGAGGTTCTCAAAATGTGGTAACGGTACCCTTGGTTGTAGCCTGACGGATAGTTTGGTGTCCAAATTAGGTGGGGTGTGGGGGGGGGGGGGGGTTGAAGACGAGGTGCGAGGTGTGGTAAAATTCTTGTTACGTCATTTAATGACGACACCTAGGTAGAGATAAAGAATTGTGAATTGTTTTGGGGTCGTGTGTCATAATGTGCTTTGATAAAACATACAAAGTTGTTGTTTAATTAAATTTAAAAAAAAAGAATCATTTTAAGGAGCACTTAACAAATATGGTTTGTACGAAATAGATTTAATATGATTTTTTTTTCTTTCTCACTAGACTCTCACTAGACAATCTATAGATAAATTTGTTTTATATTTGGCTGACTAGACAGTCCATAAAGTTGTTTTATCTGTTCTTCTGACTTTAATATGTTTTTTCCTCTATCACAGCGTACTTTATTTTCACCAGCTCGTGCTGGTTTCTTTTCAGATGTGTTTGGACTATTGGATGCTCTACAGATTCAAGTGCCCATGTATGCTAGATCTGGATTCATGGACGACCAGCAGCCTTGCAGTTAAGTTCCCATTAGAGATTTGACTGGCATCATTGACGCCCTATAGAAGTAAACGTGTATATAGACCGCAGTAGACGTGTATATAGACAGCAGTAGACGTGTATATACACAGCAGTAGACATGTATAAAAACAGCAATAGACTTGTATATAGACAGCAATAGACGTGTATATAGACAGCAGTAGACGTGTATATAGACAGAAGTAGACGTGTATATAGACAGCAGTAGACGTGTATATACACAGCAATAGACGTGTATAAAAACAGCAATAGACTTGTATATAGACAGCAATAGACGTGTATATAGACAGCAGTAGACGTGTATATAGACAGCAATAGACGTGTATAAAAACAGCAATAGACTTGTATATAGACAGCAATAGACGTGTATATAGACAGCAATAGACGTGTATATAGACGGACTACAGTTTGAAATCCCGGAGCCGCACAGTTTTTCTATTCAAATGATTTCACCGAGCCTTCTTTTACTTGCAATAAAACGTACTGTTTACTAAAGTAAATAATACTTTTAAATATAAGAAAAATACTATAGCTTTACGAGAGTCACCTAACATTCCGACTTATACAAGTCTATACCTGTTTTACAGATACATGAAGGCACACGTACTAGCAAAACATATAAAGCACATAACCATTTTCTTTAGGAACAGAAAAATAAATTTACTAGATACACAATTTATACGTTTTGAGCTCTCTCTTTCCTCATGTTATTCCTTGACCTATTTGAAAAGTATACGAAGTCCATAGGGAGGCTTGCACAAGCAGGAAGAGTTCAATAGAAAATGGCTGCAATACATCATGTTTTCACAACTCTATGTTAATACATGGTTGCTAGGAGAGTATTATAAAAATACGAACTCAAACACACTCGGGAAAAAAAAGAAGAGAATCAATTTTGCTTTGCCATATTGTAAAACTTTTCTGCATATTTCGGACTCAAGGGTAGAAAAATATTTTTACAGACAAGTTTAATGTTGAAGTAGTACAATTTTTATGGGTGACTGTTTTTACGATTTTATGCAAATGTAGGTGGGTATTGTCATTTCTAAGTATCGTCGAGTCATAAGTTGCATACGGAGTCTGCATAAACCTCAAGACAAAACAAAAGTTTAGCAATGCAAGGAGTTTAAGAAGTTTTGTGTTTAGAAAATTGTTAAACTTTACTGGATTGTATTCAAAGTTTCTGTTGCAGTTAAAAATAAAAAAAAAATAAAAATACTAAAGATTCGGTTAACTACATGAGGGCAAGAAGTGTTAGATTCTACACTGTCTTTTGGTCCGTCTGTTTGAACTAGTTATACGGAATAGGGTTATATTTCGTACCTGAGTCTACCCAGCTCTAATGAGTACCTGACTCTCATTATGGAAAGTAAAGGCGACCGGGCATAAAATTTATCCCGCAATCTTTGATAACCTACGTCATGGAATTAAACAAACTTTACCTGATGACCGCCAGGTCCGAAATGATAACATTTCTTATATTTGTTATTGTCTGTTCAATTTTGACAAAATTCGATACATCATTGAATATAATACACGCAAGACAATAAAGATATATCGATTATTTTTAACATAGTTTATGGCCTGCAATCGGCTCTTTAAATCAACATTTTATTTTTATGATAAATAAATTATTTTATCTCTGAAACTGTAGAAACTGTATATGTATATAATAAGACTAATGAAATCCTTAAAATAACCCGTCAAAATCGACAAGGTCCAATATCTTAATTATAATTTCACAATAGTTACTGGATTACTCCCAAAAGAATAACATTTGAAAAGTATTGATTACAATTTTTAAACCAGTTACATGACGTAAATATATCTGATTTGGTACTATGCCTTTAGTAAAACAAAGTAAAGTAAGCATTTAAACTAGAAGTTTAGATCTAGTACAGGTAAAATCAATTTTACGTCTAAATGTTATTTCAATAGCTGGGGTTAAGAAAAAAAAAAAACATCAGAGAAAATTCCTTGACGACTTGCGTATTTTAATAGCCCATCCACCGCTATTTCAAACCTTTATAATGTCTTAACCACCTTAAAAATGCATAAAATCTCAGGGTAAAAACTGTTTTCTCACACAAAGTTTCACAAAATAGCAGTGAACTTTCACGTGGAATGTTCGAGGCTTACCGTGTCTATAACTAAATTAGACGGTGCTGGCTTACGTATGCTCTCAAGTAGATGTATCTATAAATTAAGGTAGCATATGTGTATGTGCCTACATTAGATGTATCTATAAATTAAGCTAGCATACGTATAGGTGTCTACTCTCAAGTAGATGTATCTATAACACGATATAGTGTACGTGTATGTGCCTACCCTAAAGTAGAGGTATCTATAACTTGAGCTAGCATTTGTGTAGGTGCATACTCTAAAGTAGATGTATCTATAACATGAGCTAGCATACATGTATGTATCTACTCTAAAGTAGATGTATAACTTTAAGAGATGTTATCACTGAATTCAATGTTTAAATTACTGGATCCAGAAACTTTGGTGAAATTATAGTTATTCGAGGTTTATTTATTTTTAATTTTGCTAAATATTTATCTAGAAAACCATATGAATCGATTCACATTTTTTTACATGAACACTGTATAAAACAAAACCGCATTAAATAAAATATAACCAATATTGTTTTCTTTCTTTTTGCTTTGTTGTTTTTGATAAATTATGTCGTCAAGTCGATAAATATTCTAATTCTCCCGAGGCCTCTGTGGCCGAATTTCTGACAACGGAACTTAGACCACACTTTGGAACAATATGCTATATATATATATATATATATATATATATATATATATATATATATATATATATATATATATATATGCTATATATATGCTATATATATATATATGCTATATATTTATGCTACATATTTATGCTATATATATATATATATATATATATGTATATGTATATATATATATATATATATATATATATATATATATATATATATATATATATATATATATATATATATGTATATATATATATATATATATATATATATATATATATATATATATATATATATATATATATATATATATATATATATATATATATATATATATATATATATATATGTGTGTGTGTGCGTATGCTTTGTAGTGTGGGATATGTATATTTGGAGTTCTCATAGAAAAGATTGACAGAATAATGTTAATATCATGCTCAAAGAGACGAGAACATATTTAATTATGGTAACGTCATTGTCATGTCTTTAGACAGCTTAAGATACAGGCGGAATATGTTGATAGTAACAGTTAGACATCACAGCCTATGTTGCACATAATACTAAGACATTTATTATGCATAATGTGTGGTTAATTTTGTATATCAACATTGTAGAATACATTCATATTGTATTAAAATAAATGACTACACATCATAAAGAAAATCATGTAAATATCAAACTAGATAAACGACTGTTAGATGTGCACAAATATACACAGTCATTGTGTGCACATAACAGAACATGCTTATTAGTATACCATAAATGAAATAGATGTTGTGCTTGGTGTTTATTAAATGTTTTTTTTTAGAATCGCAAGACATTAAAACAAAATTCTTTTAATTCGAAGTCCAACGATATTATAAGCTTAAAAATCACCTAAAAATGCAGCTTTCAACTCTTCAAGTAATTCCTCACCTCCCCAATGGTTTAGCACCGCTAACAATTTGCTCTAAACCCCCGCACGACGCGAAGAGTACTTAACAATGGATGTAGAATCCTACCCTAAATCGTTGTTACCAGAAGTGCTAATGGTTAAAATCAAGCCCTGATCCCAAATATCGATCACGTGATGCCCGAGAGTTCTAAATCGAGGCTGGAATATGTCGTCCGAGTGAAGGCACCTCGGAATCTTCGCCTGGCCTTCACAATAGACAGGGAGCCAAGGGAGAAAACCAATACCTTGATCTCTACATAAAAAAAATTAACTTCACATCCATATATAAGAGAGAGAGACAGTGTGGGGAATGAGAGACGGAACTAATGCCGGATGAAGACGCCACGATTAAGCAATATCTCCCCTCACTCTCAATGCGGGGAAAGACTTTATTTCAGGAATTATTTCGTTATTTTCTTTTCCCCTTTTCGTTGCATAACTCCACTTTATCCGGGGCTGAGTTTTCTGCGCGGATTGTGGAGTTGTCTGACCTGATCAGGGGCGATAACGGGAACCGAATGCGGTTACGAGACTTCATTTTTCGCTAAATCGTTTTGCAACGCGTTCGATGACGCTTGGCTGATGCGTTACATCATGATTTGCAAAAGAAAAGTAATGACAACTTTCGAGGACAAATTTCCATTTCGACTATCAATGGTTTGACACTAGAGAACAGACACGCTGTAGAAATATTATGTATAAATATAATTGAATGTTTATATAAAATTTATGTTACAAAACGTATTTATAAATCTCGCCCATGTTTTTATGTTGCTTAATACGCAAACAAATTGATTTATAGAGGTGGAATGTTAAACAATCGTTATTATTCTCTTATAAATTAGTAGAATTTATCAGTTTTACGAACCTTTGATCACTGAAACGTGAATAAACAATGCAGTTTTTAAAACTGTTGAACACACATTCATTGTTGCATGTATACGATGTGTGTAGATAATTTTTAGTGTTTTTTAAATACACATTTAAGTAGACAATTTTTTTAATTATTATTATATTTATGTAAGTATTTTTTTTTTTTATTTTGCATAAAAATATTTAATCGGTAATTATTATTACCCTAATGGTTTATTAGTCACTGTGTACACATTTAATATAACAAATCAACTTCTTCTGAAAAAGAGTAAATCTTTGTTTTTATAAAGAAGCATGTCTTAATTTAGCGTATTAATTCTTACGCCAGCTTTAAATCAAGTTATGCAATACATCAGCTCTATTGTCTGTTCATTTGTTTTAAAGTAAAAAAAAAGTCCCTTTTCAAACCTGACGGTCTATAGGGCAAGTGAAGTAGAGTTCACTTGTTTCTGTGACCTCAGAATATGAAGAGATAGAGCACTATGCCCAACCGCCTTAATTTTCCCTAACTTGAGTTAGGTACCCATCAGAGTTGGGTGGACTCAGGGACGGTCTACTGACTTGAACCCGGGTTCTTGAACTCGAGACTTACGGGTTAGCAGTCCAGCTCTCTACCGCTAATAAGGAGCAAAGAGGACTAAGTCAAGTCAATAACTAACCCCCTTCCTTATCTCGTGAATTAACAAATCAAGCGAGTTTGTGAATCATTTATAATTTGTACCACATCTATTTTATTTTATTCAATTATAACACACACAAAATTAGAATAACCATTAATTTATATCAATCAAACATAAATCTATTTAAAAGTTATAAAAAAGGATGTATAGCAATGAAAATGTGTCTACAAAAAATTCGTCTTCTGAAGGCGTTCTTAGTCTTACACAGCCCTGTGGATAATGCTTACATGGGTTATCGATCCTGATATCATACTGAAATGTCTACAATCTATGTCCCTTTCATTCCCCCTTGTAGACTTTCTGTCTTAGAGAGTATATGAAAATTAAAAGCTTTTTTTGAGGGCAGTTAGGTGAAGGTGCGGGGTGGGGGTGAAGGTGGGGGGTGAGTTAAGTTTAAATGGGATGAGTGGGGAACGGAGTTAGATTGGAACATTATAAATGTATTATTGTAAACAAAAATTGTTTCTGGGTTGTTCTGCGAAGATCACGGTATACTAGACAGTATACCCATGGTTAGCTATAATCGCGGTTTATTATAGTCATAGTTTATCATAGTAATAGTTTAGTATAATCATAGTTTATTATAGTCATAGTTTAGTATAATCATGGTTTAGCGTAATCATGGTTAAGTATAATCATGATCATATTTTCCCGTTGGTGCCCAAGACACATGAAACAGATGAGAAGGTAGAGTTCATTTGTTTTGATGTCCTCTCCAGCTAACTAACGGGGGTGGACACAGGGACGTTGTAATGATTTGAACCAGGATTCGAACTCGAGACGTTCGGGTTAGCAGTCTAGTTCTCTACCACTTAGCCACGTCGTTCCTAAATATAATCATAGTAAAGTATAATCATGGTATAAGTATAAATGACATACAAATCTCGTGACCGTGGTAACCCTGACGACCTGCTATACAAATACAGCTACGTCACATGACCAGAGATCTATAATTAGCATGTTATGGATAAACAAAAGACTCCTTCAAAACATGGCTGTGACAATACGTAAAACAAATCACAATCGTTTATTTAATTGACATAACCCAATGGCGTATGTGAAACACGGGAACATATGTCAAAATCAGAAAATAACATATGTGATAACATATGGGGGGGGGGGGGGGTGTGGCACTGAATATTTTCAGGGGAAGGGGACTAAAATTTCCTGGGGAAAGGGTCGGACACTGTTAAAAGTATATATATTTTCTATATAAATTCCATTTATTTCGGGGGTCGTTAGACTCTCTTCGGGGGTTGGGGAGGTGAAGGAAGGAAAACCGTTGTAAAATATGTCACGGTATCTAATATGTACGAGCTGGAAACAAATACCCCAAAGAAAAGGTAACTTGACTACCCCAATACGAGAAGGTAACCTAACCCCCCCTCCCACCCACGGAACAGATGCCTCCATGACGGGTAACTACTGTGAACTACCACCACGGCGGCGTCGTGCCGATATTAGCATTGAACGCTCTCGGGCCGCTTCCAATAAAAACAGGACGGGTCGATGCCTGCCTGAGAACAAATCGGTCAAACAACCACGTTCTGGCATCGTCTGCTAAACACAGGGACCAAACGATGAAATACAGGGGCGGATAACTGGTGAGTGATAGATGGTTTATCGAAGCACTTAGGGACCAAATGTCCACTGATATATGAGTTGCATATATATATATATATATATATATATATATATATATATATATATATATATATAAATATATATATATATATATATATATATATATATATTCCTATGAACTTATTGTTTGAGAAATGCATCCACGATCACATTCCTGAAACCGGCCATAATTTTCACTAGACTGTTGCAGCTATTTTAGTTCCGTCCCCAGTGGCCCGTCCCCCAAGTTTCCTATAATTTCATTAATATTTTCTTTTACGCGGACCTTGTTATTTTTTAAAATGTCTAATCCATTTTACCCACCGCTTGAAATGCACCAGAACATTTTTTTTCTCAGTGTTCGTTTTAAGAAAAAAACGTAGGCCCTACTTGTTTGTTTTGTCTTCCAAATTTTGGTTTTCTTGATAGAAGTGATAACATTGACATATTATGCAACACATTAAATACTTGCAGGCACAACTAGTTCGAAATTGTCTAATGGAAATATGGTTTTAATAATAGTAAATGAATTTAGCAAATTAAGGAAAAAAAAAATCAATGATAGTTGTTAAACTATAACACCCACAAAAACTGTTTAGGATTCTTTACACAAGAAGTTAATGTGTTAAGGTGCCAGTCATTCTTTTGAGAAATACGCCTTCATTTCTTTTCATGTATTTTTCTATTTCAAATACTAATTCAGGTTTTCCTAATCAGAAGTTGGAGCTTTTGAATATGTAAATATATATAGATACACCCCTACCCCAGCGCACACAAACACACGCACGCACTGACAATGTACCTATGTATATATATATATATATATATATATATATATATATATATATATATATATATATATATATATATATATATATATATATATATATATATTTATATTTATATATTTATATGTATATATGGATGGGTGAACATATGTGTATGTGTGTCCCGCAAAATGATCTTTGTAAGCCTTTAATTAACACGAGCATGAAGATAAAATTCAGCCTAAAATACAGCGTCTATCTGAGGGCGGGATTGATTATTGACACCGTTTGAACAGAAATCTATTTTCCTTCTGAAATACCGGACGTGGAGTGGTCATTTCTTTGGAATTTCTATGAGAGGGGGCGTGTCAGGCACAAACAGGTTTTTTTGACCAGACGAGTTTCAACAGGATATGTGAGTTTTAGGAAGCGACAAAAGAAAAGATAAAAATTCTTGTGGGGTGTATTTTTATGTAAGGTATCAAAAGATGAAGGGGATGTGAACTCATGGTGATACAATGTGAGGTATCAAATCACGGAAAATGTAGATTTGGATATTTTGAAACACATGTGAAGGATTTTAAAAATGTGTACAGATGTTTAAAAAATGGAAATAGATACGTAATATCATATGGTCAAGTGGTAGAGATTTTAAGGATACACACAACAGATGAAACAAATATTTTTATTTAACATGTTTTGAGTTCGTTACGGTTCAATGATACAGACATTTTCAACACTAAATTGACTTATTTAGCTTATTCGCATAGTTTACCCAGAGACTTATCTTTGTGGGTGCTAAGTCAAGCTCTAATGACTTTTTAAAAATTATTTTTATTAGAAAAGTAGACGAATGATTAGAGGGACTTCTTTCGATTATAGCTGTTTATGCAGTTTTGGAAATTTAGCTCAAATGTAAAATGTATACTTTTTGCTACTTCACACAACGCCATAATCTTTGCTGATCTTTAGCACACATGCGAATTGTAACACCAACTATGGGGAGTAGAGTGACTGTATCCAAGGGCCCCAGGAAATAAACAAAAGAGATCCCTTCACGAATTAAATTTACATCGGGATTTTATTCCCCATTCACGTTAGTAGGCTATGGATGTAAGGAGTCGGCGTGGTCGGGTCGGTAGGAAAAGTTCAAGGTTATTAAACCGAAAAGTCCCCAGTTTGAACCCCCAGGCTCGATAGCTGGGGAGAGCATCCTATCTAGGAGAGACATCTCCAAAATCAAACAACTTCTGCCTTCTAGTTTGTTCTTAGTTGGACAAAGGCTATGGAAGCTAATCCAAATAGAAAAGCAGGCTTTAATATGAATCAATGATCTATCTATACGGCGCACAACAAGTTGATACGTAATACTTAATTGTGTTTGAAGAAATTCTTTTAAATATTAAATTTTAGAACGAAGAAGAAGTACAGATATAGCTTTTCCGGAAATATCCGAACATTAACCTACATCCGAAAAAAAATCAAAACTGTACACCCTGCACTTAACATCCTCCCAATGAGGCCTAGCTCGACCTCTGAAAGTGACACATGAATGCTGGCATAGACGGCGCAGGGCCTGTCAGATATGACGTCAGAGCTTGTACAAGAAACATCACTCCAAGGCCAGGGGGCTCCCCGTGGGAGGGATCCCTTCCCCTGCGTGTTGGTGTAGAGTTACCTCCGAGTTGTCTCCCTGGTGTAGAGTTACCTCCGAGTTGTCTCCCGACAATGTCTATCTGTTTCAGATTGCCGGTCGTTAACCCATGTCTGTCTCGATATAAGACATGGAATCAGAGTTACTTCCAGGCATCTCTTCAGGGGGCTTAGCCCCCCCCTCCCCCCCGAACGAAATGAAATTTATATAGTTTATATAGAAAATATAAAAAGTCTACAGCCCCCCCCCCCCCCCCGAAAATTTCAAGTGTCCCCCCCCCCCCCGGAGAAAAAAGTCTGGAAGAAACAGTGCATGGAATTTGATCTGTGGACTTACGTTATGTGTAAATACAACATTAAATATATATTTCTTGTCAACTCTGATCTTTTAGCATAGAACGTTAATTATACGCAATGTTAACTGTGTATATTATATATATATATATATATATATATATATATATATATATATATATATATATATATATATATATATATATATATATATATATATATATATATATATATATGTGTATATATGTATATATATTATATATATGTATATATATATATATACATATATATATATATATATATATATATATATATATATATATATATATATATATATATATATATATATATATATATATATATATAAATATACACACACACATATATATATATATATATATATATATATATATATATATATATGTATATGAAAATTTGCATTATATATATATATATATATTTATATATATATATATATATATATATATATATATATATACATATATATATGCGTGTGTTTAACATACATATTAATGTATATTTTATACATTAACTGCAATAACGTATATAACTGATAAAAATGAATGTACATGCTCATTTGTTTGTTTTCACATTTAAAGAAATTGCAAGCATGATAATATATATCGCCACTATATTTCGACGGTATTTGACAAAATCCTACGCCGTCGACATAAGGGGGGTCGACGGTCAATAGACAGTAATGTATAAGCGTATACCTGTGTAGCTATGTGTCGCAATGTGTAGCCTTTATATACAGGTCATAACGACTCACTCACAAAAAATGTTTGTTTTTTTTCTCTCGTTTGTAACGTTACGAGCAATCCGCCATTAAGGCCAGTAACTCGAACTAACACAGTTTTCACATTTACCTCAGATCCAAAGCGGAAATGACGTCGAGTTAGACAAATCGGATTAACGGCAACGGGTCTGCTGCGCATCGTTATGCAACGTGTGTGCAACCAACTGGAGGTTTATAGTCCATGCCATTAAGTTATGTTGCTCAAAAAATTATGATTAAAATAAAAAAATATATCATTAACCAAAGATCCTTTGTTTTGCTATTATATCTATAAATGGGTATTTCGTTTGTATGCCTATGTGCGTTTTTTATAAATAAAAAAAAACTAAGGTTATATGTTTTTTTATAAAACAAGGATAAAGTTACAGTTATTTAACAATAAGTCTTGTTATGAAAAAAAATAAAGTAATGTAGCTTCTAAGACTAATTTTGGTGTATTACTTTTATAAAGCTTTAGCCTATCGTTAAGAGCTACCAACCACAAACACACACACACACACACACACACATATATATATATATATATATATATATATATATATATATATATATATATATATATATATATAAAAGTATGGGTTAAAGTTAGTGTTTGTGTTAGTTAGTTTGGAGTTTCATTTAGATTTATAATAACGCATTATAATTTTTAAAAAGGTGCAATGTCCTATTATCAAAATTACCAGATATTTGATTATTTACTTGAGGTCTGGGTGGGAACTGAATGCTGTGTGTCTGTGTTGTGATAGGTAGGGGGGGGGGAGGGTACTGGTAACCCAAATGCACCCATTTCACTTTTGAAGGTTGAATCAAAGACTTCCTCTGCTCACATCTGCCGTGTACCAAACACTCACATTTTAGGACTGTGTGCACACGGTAAAGAACACGTCAAGCAGGTGGTCGGGTCGTCTGTCGAGTGTGAGTGTCCCTCCATCTGTAAACGGTGATCAGCACGTGCAGATAAGTTACAGTAGATTGTCACGTGACGGTTGTCATAGATATTTTTTTTTTCATTCTTGTCATATTTTGTAGAGAGAGAGAGAGGAACATGATCCCTAATTTGATGTTTTCCATCTTCACCCACAGTATCCCTATATAAATAGTGATATTAACTCTACTTCCTCTGCCTCATTTGACAATCATGTTGACAATGGTACCTTGCCACTGTGGCCTAGACTATTATCCCGACAAATGGTATGCTAAAAAACTCAAGCAAATCACAACATAAATGTCTTTAAAATAAGTTAATCATATCAAGACGTGCTTGTTTCAATTGTATTTAGTTCAGCTACTCTGTTCGTATGCTTGGTTGATCCTAGCACGGACTGTTCGCGGTTAAAAGCTGTTTTCTACAAAAGATCACAAAGTTAATTTCCCAATTGTAAATATGCATGGCTAATTAGTAAAATACTTATGTTAGCCTTAATTTCCCTCTTCTAAAAAAATAAAGAACACAAAAGAACTGATTTATACTTTAAAATTTGAATTAGATATATTTTTCATTAACCTTAAAATTAGGGACCATTTTTAGACAATTAACTCACCTCACTAAAACCAAAATCGAAGTGATCGATTGATATCAGTCCCATCGATCTCCAATTTGGTGAAGCCAAATAACGCCAGTCTCCCCCCCCCCCCCTCCCTGACCCGGTGTTTGCCAACCATGAAGTAGCTGGCTCGGGCCCGTTCTTTTATTATTTATGTTGAACCTAGCACCCAGTCCCAGCGGCCTACCCACTTTGTAATGTTAGCGTTACGCTAAACCAAAGCCGGATATTGATAAAGCGAATACCGCGCCTTGTGGGATTCCTGGCTCCTTTATGGGCTCCGATTTCGGCTCTATAAATATAATGTTGGAAGAAGGGGGGGAAAGAGAAAGAAGAAGAGAAAAAAAGACGATCTAGCATCATTAAGGACGGGGGTATCTCGGGTGTGGGGTGTGAAGAAGGCGGGAGGGGGGAGGGGTGGACGACACCGGTGAAGAAATGAATAAAGAAAGATGCGGACTTGATTAAATGACGATTTCAAACCCACCCCCTTGTCATGGGTGGTTGGAGAAATTGACAGGGGCGAAGACAAATGGATGGACGGGTGAGGGAGGGTGGGCAACAAAAAATAATTGTAGACGGGGTGGCACACACATTAAAAAATAAAGATAAGGTTAAATGCTTCAGGAAATTTTAAAAAAGAAAAAAAAAAAGTTGAAAGGGAGATAATTAAAAGGTTTTATTTTGAGAAAGGTGCGTGGACAAATTTGTGGGGTGGGCAAGGATTTGTAAATGGAAACTAATTAAACGTACGGGTGAGATGTTTGTGAAAAATGAGGGCGAAAGAGTCGCTTACAAAAAATATCAATTTTATAAAAATGTGAAATTTGTTTAAATTAGAAAAAAAAGTATTGCTGACAAGATAATTTTTTTTAAAGTTTTGCTAAATCTTCACGCGAACGAAATGTATCTGGGAGAAACGATTCCATGTGTGAAAAATGTGTGAAATAAAATTGTATGTAAGTTTACTGTATTAGTCTGTGTGCATGGTATGAATTTAAATGTGGAATAAAAAAAGTCGTATGAAGAAGGAATGATTTTGAAGTTTTGTTTAATTTTATTTAAAAACATATATGAAGTAAAACATTATGAAGTAAAGTTTTATGGAGTAAAACATTACATGGAGTAACATCAACGTTTAGTATTTTATCCCAATGCTTCAATCCACAAGAATATTCGTATCAATAAAAAATAACGTTATCAAGGAAAATAAGTAATGAAGAGTAGCATTATACGTTAAAACAAACTCGAACGGATTCTTATCTAAGGTTAGTGAAGTTGCTCAAATTGGGTTCATGAGCTAAGGTTAGCGACCATTGTTCTATATGTGGTCATGAGCTAAGGTTAGCGACCATTGTTCTATATGTGGTCATGAGCTAAGGTTAGCGACCATTGTTCTATATGTGGTCATGAGCTAAGGTTAGCGACCATTGTTCTATATGGGCTCATGAGCTTAGGTTAGCGACCATTGTTCTAGTTGGGCTCATGAGCTAAGTTTAGTGACCATAGTCATAGGTGGGTTCATGAGCTAAGGTTAGTAACGTTGCTCTAGCCGGGTTCGTGAAGTTTGGTTCAATGAAAAATTGTAACTAATTTTTTCCTTTCATTTTTCAATTTTATCTCCAGAATTTAGCCATTAGCATTTAAAGTCACTGAAATAAACTTTATGGTATTATCAGTAAAGTGCATATCATACATCCCCATAGCGGTGAGGTAACTTATAAAGATTATTGTGTCCTTTGTTAATAATGCAGTATTACGTTTTCTTAATTTTTACAAGGCTAAATTGATTCTATGCAAATAAGAGTCGTTAAGCTATATCTGCAAACCTGATTGTTGAGAGTGCTAAAAATCAAGAATACGGTCAATGTAAACTTGATACTTTTTAGCAATGTTAAGAGTTATTGCTGTTGAAAATCATAATTACTGAAAATATAAAAAATAAAATGCGTTGACAATTAAAATCATTAAACCTAATAACAAAGCTACAAATCATAGTTGTTAACGATGTTAAAAAAATCCATATCTGTTGACGATGTCCAAATCATAGTTATTGATAATATTGAAACTCTCTTCCAATGTGTAATTATGAAATTAATGGCAATGGCCAACGCCCACAGGGAACCCGGCTTGGAACTGTTGACAAACGGGGGTTCAAAAAAACCCTCCGAACCCTGGGAAAAGCTGACAATGGCGTAGGGCGCGATGGCTTAAGGGCCCATATTAATTGAAGGTGATTGATTCTTGCGTTCAAACCAAATCGCTCGTGCTATCCGCGTGCGAAAAGGGGATACTCTCCGTCCCAAGCGGTAAAAAGGAGTTGAAATAAATGCTTATAACCATAGCATCGATTGCGGGTCCTGACGCCTGTTATCTTAGGCAGGAGAAGGAAGCAAGTGTGGTAATGATTTGTGGGGCGGGGTAATGCGTGAGGGGGGGGGGGGGGAGAGTGGAGTGTAGGGTGGATAACACTACCACTCAACTACAGCAAACAAGTACAGAATGGATGTTGTTTGCTGGAATAATAACAGTTTAAACAACGCGTTGGATTTGAAACGAATGGCATTTACATTTTTTTGAGATATAGAGACTGTGAAAAAATGAGTAAATATGAAAACAATTATTCCGTGAGAACTGAAGTCGACAGTTCTGTGTGGTTTATTTTGGGCATTTCGTGTGTGTTTACTCACAGACGACAAGAGATGTTAAATTTGGGAATTAGTTGATTATTGTGTATCGAGTTAAATTCATATCAGATCCTGTCTGTTTTAAGCGAATAGCGTGTCTAATGCGTCAAGACATCCTGCTATCCTGCTACAAGATGTATATATATATATATATTATATGTGTATACGAATATATATATATATATATATATATATATATATATATATATATATATATATATATATATATATTTATATATATATATATATATATATATATATATATATATTATATGTGTATACGAATATATATATATATATATATATATATATATATATATATATATATATATATATACACATATATACATATATACATATATATTTTTATATAGATATATATATAAAATAGTGTATGCACTATACGAGTAAGCCACATACAAGGATCACATTACTTGGAACGTGGTTGTTTTTCTCAGGGAACACGAAATGTAAACAAATCACGTTCCATAGAATATCGTTATGACAAGATGGATGGTGTTTACTTCTTGCTAGTGTTGGATCGATACACAAATAACAGGATGCCCTCCACTTATACACACAGTATATGTATATATATATATATATATATATATATATATATATATATATATATATATATATATAATGTGAATAGTCATATACCCATAAATGAGTTTAATATGAATAGATCAGTTAATTGATAAACACCGAGTGACAACTCCTGTCGGTATGAGCGACACAAACACTGAGATAACCGATAATGGAAACGGTTATAAAGGCACTATCACTTGTCTAATGGTATTTTACTACCCTCAAGTCAATTGATTGGTTGACAGATTTATTGTAAATGATCAGATAGCTCGATGGTAACTTAGATACACTTTTTTATATCATTGTTATTTCGATTTGTGTTAGTTTTTTTGTTTTGTTTTTGTTTGTTATATGGCATATATATATATATATATATATATATATATATATATATATATATATATATATATATATATATATATATACAGATAACAGACAATGTATACACTGGTTGTGTTTGTTTAAAAAATATGATGATTTGCAGGCAATAACTGATTTAAATAAGTGGCAACGTTAATTAGTCTGAAGCTAAAACAGCTGCTATTGTGTCCCATTCAAACGTTCAATACACGTATAGATTAGGTTCTCTATTTTTGGCGATGCTATATCATTATCTGTGGACTCGTATCTAAAAGTGCAACCTCCATCAACAAAAATATGAAAGGAAATGTAGATGACAGGCACTGATGCAGAAAAAGGGAGAATTTGTTGTGGATGGGGATTTAGTAGGTCGGGGGGTTACAGAATTGTGAAGCAGCATCGTTATGTATATTGTAGTAGATAAAATATTGAATGGTAGAAGGAACGTATTATGTTAAAGTGTTCTCGATATCTGGATTTTCTATACAGTTCGCATGTAAGCTATTTATTTAGGAGAATTTATTTGTACTTTTTGTTGTTGATTTGAATGTATTTTTTGTAAAAAGAAAAAAAAATTCTTGTTTTCAGCTTTTTCTTCTAACACTAGCAAATACATGACTATTTAAATGGTTTTAACAATCGGTTAGATTTTAGCACAACAGTGAAAGTAGTTAAAATTGTTCCTAAAGCGAAACAAGAGCCGGGTCCCTTAGGGATATGTGTTTCTGTGGTAAACTAGATCCAAGACATCAACTGGCCAGAAAAAAATGCGTTCCTCTACTGACCAAAATGATTTCAAGTCGATAAAGAGTTCTATTTTAGAACGTCCTTCACCGAATACACGCATACAACAAAATTCACTTTTCTTGATGTAAGGAGTTTGTTTGTAGCGGAGTTTGACCTCTGAACCTAAACAAAACGAGAAGAGGGGGTGTTGGGGGAGGGGAGGAATCACGATTCGTTCCCCCGGAATTAAAATCACCGACATCACTCGATGGGAAAAGGCCCAAGCAAATACTGAAAATGAAATGGCTTTTAAGAAAAGGTTACCAGAACAAGTGACAGGTCTAGCCATCGGACCGATCAATGCTGCAATCCAAATAATGGGGCAGGCCCTGGCTAAACCACATAATGGGGCAGGCCCTGGCAAAACCACATAATGGGGCAGGCCGTGGTTAAACCACATAATGGGGCAGGCTCTGGCTAAACCACATAATGGGGCAGGCCCTGGCTAAACCACATAATGGGGCAGGCTCTGGCTAAACCACATAATGGGGCAGGCCCTGGCTAAACCAAATAATGGGGCAGGCTCTGGCTAAACCAAATAATGGGGCAGGCTCTGGCTAAACCACATAATGGGGCAGGCTCTGGCTAAACCAAATAATGGGGCAGGCCGTGGTTAAACCACATAATATAGGCATGCTGTAGTTAAACCACATAATATAGGCATGCTGTGGCTAAACCACATAATGGGGCAAGCCGTGGTTAAACCACATAATGGGGCAGGCCGTGGTTAAACCACATAATGGGGCAGGCTGTGGCTAAACCACATAATATAGGCCTGCTGTGGTTAAACCACATAATGGGGCAGGCCGTGGTTAAACCACATAATATAGGCCTGCTGTGGTTAAACCACATATTGGGGCAGGCCGTGGTTAAACCACAGTGTAGTCAATTCGCGATTAAACCACATAAACGAGAACGCTGTGATTATACCAAATAATGGGATATGTCCTGGTTAAACCACATAATGGGGCAAGCAGTGGTTAAACCATATGTAATGGGGATGGGTGTGGTTAAACCATGTAATGGGGATGGATGTGGTTAAACCATGTAATGGGGATGGCTGTGGTTAAACCATGTAATGGGGATGGCTGTGGTTAAACCGAGAAATGACGGTTTAACCACAGTGTGGTCAGTACACTCACATAATGGGGCAGGCTGTAGTTAAACCACACAGCACTGTGGCTGACAATGTGGTCAAATGCACTCACTCTTGGGGGTCGTGGTCGTTAAAGCAGTGTTTGGGACCGTCTTAAAGACCCGGACCCTAAGGAAATTATGTCCAGGGCCCCATTCGGTCATTTAGGAAAAGTTATTTACTAGTATTTAAATGTGTTGATTTATTACATTATTGATCTTAGGGCGCAAACTGATCCTGACGTTTCGTTATTATTAAAATAAAACACATCAATGAAACTGGAAAATGTAAATAAAATATTAGTTCTAATTTCAGGTTCTTAAAGAAATTATTTCAGAACCAAATTAAGCATTGCAGTGTGGCTCCTTCAATAATTACGAGAAAATATAATTTATAACATGTCAAATTTCTTCTACGTTTACAATGCTAACGGACATCTGACTTCAATGGGTGCAGTAGAATATGAGTGGAATCTTGATTAGAACTTCACACCACACAT
The DNA here is from genome assembly GCF_028476545.2 of Physella acuta. Lineage (NCBI taxonomy): Eukaryota > Metazoa > Mollusca > Gastropoda > Physidae > Physella > Physella acuta. The sequence goes on from NW_026732053.1 coordinate 108,727, forward strand.
TGTAACCAGCCATTATATATTTTACTAGAATATGTTTTCATTAGCATTAACAGACTGTTTCTTTTCTCATAGTAGCTATCCTAACAATTGCCGTTTTAAATCCAAAAAGAAAAGCAGGCTGAAATCGGAGTCAACGGCCTCAATGGCGCATAACCAGTTGACACGTAACGCTTAATTGTGTTGGAGGCGTGGTCGAGTCGGCAAAAAGCTCATGGTTGATAAATTCGAACAAAGTCTCGAGTTCAAACCCACTGGCAGATAAATCTCGATCCTCTTCAACACTAATAATTAAGAACGAAGAAGAAGATCATACTATGTTATTGTTGCATCAAATGTCAAAACATAATTAAATTGTAGCTGTTCCCACTGTTTGAAAAAAAATTATGCTATATTTTTAACTGTCCTAACTTTTGGTTTTCGACATGTAGGCAATTTTTTTTTGTTTGTTAATGATTAGAAAAGTTTACCTGGTAAATCATATGATCCTCTAACACCACTGACTTGTCATTTGTAAACCTTGCTAAACCCCAACCACACTCAAATGTTTGTGTTATGTAGTCAGCACCGGTATAGTTACATCGCTCCTTCTTCTCTTTTTCTTAATCCCGTTTGTGCTTAAGACGCATGGGGCAGATGAAGTAGATCTCATCTGATTCATAGACCTCGGCATATGGTGGGATAGTTATATCAGCCGCCTTTGTTTCCCTAACGTAAGTTAGGTACCCATAAGAGTTGAGTGTACTCAGGAACGTTCCACTGATATGAACCCGGATTTGAATTCAAGACATCGGGTTAGCAGTCTAGCTCTCTACTGCTAGGACACGCCGTCCCTGTTACATCACTCCACCCTTTCCATTTTTCTTTATTAATACTTATGGACGTTTTATTCCACGTAATAATACTTAGTTTTAATGCCTCTTTAAACAATTAGGAATGTATCTCTTTCAAGCAAGCATGTAATGTTTTTTACAAGCTTCGGCTGACGTACAAAGCAAGCAATCAATATTCTCAGATCGACTAATCCTACTCATCTTACACAGATTTCCGCTTTCCAATTGACATCAAAAACCTATCGATAATAATTTTCAACTAAAATAACAAGTTGCCTCATGTAATTGCCAGCAATCTAAGTCAAACGTGGATGGCAATCAGCAATGTGCAGAGACAAGGACTTCAGTGTCTAGAAAGGCAATCATGATTAGACGGGAGGCATAGACTTCAGTTGTGTCTAGAAAGGCAATCACGATTGAACGGGGGCATAGACTTCAGTTGTGTCTAGAAAGGCAATCACGATTGAACGGGGGCATAGACTTCAGTTGTGTCTAGAAAGGCAATCATGATTAGACAGAGACACTGACTTCAGTTGTGTCTAGGAAGGCAATCATGATTACACGGGGACATTGACTTGAATTGTGTCTAAGAAGGCATAAGCTATGTGTCGGCATTTACAAGGATTGTTTATTAGACAAAGACAGTATCTGGAATCAATACTTCAGATCCTAGGTCCTTGCTTTTCGGCAATTGGTTTGTCAAGTTTGGATTAAGTCTATGGTCAAATGGTTAATCAACGGTCAATAATACGCTGTTATCACGTCATTTGATTAAGACTTTGGTCAAGATTTTTCCCAACGGTCAGCCATACGAGTTGACTGAGGCGCTGATTAAGCGGGTAATCTACGGTCAACAACTTGCGCTTCTTGAGTCGTAGGATTAAGCCATAGGTCAGCAAAGATGGGATTTGTTAGTTAGCTCGGTAATTTTATGAACATCATGTGTATGCAGAACAGTTTGTATGAACTTGGGAAAAAAATCAGCAGAGTTTAGTTTTTTCATATATCCGTATAACTCTACAAATTAAATTGAAATGATGCATGTATTAGCTACAAGTGTTCTTAATATAAGCCACTTAGCGATTGATTTCCAGGTCGATTTTTTTAGTTAATGGAATTTTTTTAATAAGTGACTAGGAGTTTTATATTTGTTTTATTTTATTTTATGTTACTTTATTTGTTTGATAAATCTATATGTGTCTGGTAATTTGATATCATAATAGCTGCTAAAAAATTTGTTTTTTAGAATAAGTGCACTATAAAATATAATGTAAAAATTTCGGTCTAGGCTGAGGCTAAAAAAATGGAATGAGGTGGGGTAAATTCTTGTGGGGGTGGGGGTTGTTGGATAAAAGAGAGACGAGGTTTAAATGTAACCATGTCAAACAGACAGAACCGTTTGATGCCCTCCATACAGGGGTCAAGGTTACACAGCGCCAGAAGATGCTGTTGATAGTACCAAGTCTCTCTCCAATTTTTTTTATCCGTTTTCTTGTCGCTTGCATGTGAGTCAATACTTGGGCAAACGTGACGTAGCATCCCGACAACGGGGGTCGGACGCAGTGTACACGGGCATCACGTGGTGTGGTGTCTAGGTTGGGGTGGGAATGTTACCCGGATGTGTGTAACACGAGTATCACGTGGTATGTTGTCTAGGTTAGGGTGGGAATGTTCCAGAATGTGTGTATCAGACGGTCACATGTATTGATTGTGCCAAACTGCGCCTCGTCTGTACCGGTACAGATTTGTTCTTAGTTTTTCCAATTTTAATTTTTAACAAACACGGATATGTGTCTTGTATTACAATTTGAATTGAGAATAGTAGCACATCATTAATTTCACATAATAATAAAGAAACATAAATAAAAAAATATATATGTGTGTGTTTAAATTGAAGATGAGTAAGTAGTGATATTAAAAACATTGTGAAAAACGCTATGAAGCTGCACTAAATGTAAAGATTCCATTGGGCAGATGAAGTAGAGTTCATATGTTTCTTGACTTCTGCGTGTGAAGGGATAATGTGGTCAGCACAATGCCAAGCGCCTTTACTTTCCCTAACGTGAGGTAGGTACCCATTAGAGCTGGGTGGACTCAGGGACGTTCCACTGACTTCAACCCGGATTTGAACTCAAGACTCTCGGGTTAGAAGTCTAGCGCTCTACCCAAGGCCACGGCGCTCCAAAAAGTGATGTTAATATGATCAGTTTAATTACACAAGGTATACATATAGTTCGGACATAACGTTTTTTCGTCCTGTTGTATTTGTTGAAAGTAAACCCCCCAACATTCTGTAACCCCTTGGTTAAAAATAAATCTGGCCACGTTGTGGATTTCCTGGTCGATCTGTCAGGATGGACGGTCGACATATCGGACTTGTGGAAGACGGTGAATTCCCCCCCACCCCCACCCCCTTTCTATCTTGGCTAGAGACTGGAGACAGCAGTTGTATTCAATCTATTTGTTAGCCGGCCCACAAAGAGCCCACCCTCACCCCACCCTTCCACATTGTCTTTGGCGGCAGTCTACGATATCTTCAATAACTCTAAGCAAGGTCACCGCAGTACAATCGCAGTGTCTAGTTTTGAAAACTTTACACTGATTACATACAGTTCATGTTTTATCGGCCTGGTAGCGTGGTAGAACGCACGACTTGTAACCTGGAAGACACGAGTTCGAAATCCAACCAGAAATCAAAGATCAAAAGGAATAGATATAATATTTTATCGATATTAGAGAAACGTGTGTAGCTACATTATAATTCAAGAGCTTCATCGATCTTTCTTAATATATCATACAGCGATATTTTAAAATTGTAACGTGCAAAGTCTTCAGAACCTGCCTGCATATATATACTCTATCTTGATATTTTCTTATTTGTTTTATGTAATTCTTTTTAAAAAAATGCATGCGTTACAAAAATATTTTTTTTTAAAATAAAAGTGTTTCAAGTTTTCTTGATATCTAGACAGCCTAATCAAAGAGGGTCCGTAGCCCCGTCCCCTCCAGCGGCCCCGAGAGCGCCAAATACCTGCCATCGTTTACCGACGGCGTAGTAATTCATCACCACAATGTATATTGGCTGCCCGTCCCTACGCCCTTAAGTCTACCCCCAGCCCATCTTACAGTACCCTCCACCGTCACCGAACTGCCAACTCAAGGTTACAGGTCAGGGGTCAGATCATTTCTTTTTCGCAGACGTAATCAGTTTTGGTGGTGTTTTCTCTTCGCTCCTTTTGGTTCGTGTGTGGTCAGGTTTTTTTTTATCTTTCCTGGTAATAAATGGGTTCACTTTGACTTAGTAGGATTGTGGGTCTTTGTTAAGTTGGTTGGGGTCGAGAGGTGTGAAGTACTTCACTTCCAACAAATGTTGTACCATATTTCCCTACCAACAAATGTTGTACCACCTATACCGTATTTCATTTTCAACGAATTTTTACCATATTCCACCACCACTAAATATTGTACTGTATTTCACCACCAACAACGGTACCATATTTTACTTGTTGCTCTTAAGCTAACACGTTGAAAACATACATCACAAACACAAAATTATATATTTAGCAAAGACATACATATACATCATGCTTTATCAAAATAAAATATATTTAAAAAGAAAATAAATGTAATTTTCTTTTAACAATTTTTATTAATGTAGTCAAACGACTAAGCCTGACGATGCGAATTATTTTTTATATAAATGTGTTAACAACTGATTATAATGCTAAAGTAATTTTACACGACCCGTCCAAACTAACATAACTAACACATAAATTAATAGACCAGATGCCGTGTTTCTTCAAGATATATTCTACCGCAACCCCCCCCCCCCCCCCCCGACCCCCGGAGAAAAAAGTCTGGAAGAAACACTGGGTCCGATGAACCAAACACCGATTACCCAAACCTCAAACACCATAGGTACGATGACCCAAAGATCAAACACCATAGGCCCGTCGACACAAGCATCAAACATCTTCAGCATTATAACACTAGAATAGATGCTATTATCCCACCCACTACCCGATAAATAATAGGCACAAATGCAGACACTAATCGATCCCCCTCTTTCCCGCTTCTCAAAAAAAAAAAAAAAAAATCATGACACTTAACTGAAACAACACCGCGCTAATTCCAGCATCTTCTGCTGACATTTACGGGAACCACGTGACAGGATGCTGGGTAAATTGCTGCACGTTTGGGTAATGGAAGAGAAACAGGTTGCCCTGCGCCCCAAACAGGTTGCCTGCGCCACAGGTCCCTGCGAGCAGGTACGTGTAAACACGGAATTAATTTGTTTTGACAGATCGCACGTGAGACAAGCCTTACTTAACGCGGCTGTGAGGGGTACTCACGAAGATGTGCAAAAGGTGACTTCCGGCGGTTGAGATTTCGACGGTTTAAAGAAGGTAATTTAGACGGTTTACATTTACACGTACGTTGATATGATAATCATGTAAAAATGATGGGTGTATTGGTCGGATGTTAGAGTTTACGACTGCAAATCTAAAAGTCTCGAGTTCGGGTTCGGAGATTGAGTACCGGACTCATGATAGGAACTCTAAGGCGAATTAATATAGTACTGAATAAATAATCCTACTGTATGAAATATTTGAACTCTACTTCACCTGCTCAAAGTGCCTAGGTCACGAACGGGAAAACATGACGATATCAATGAAAGTTATGATGGTGATGTTAATGGTGATGGTATATGATGGTGATGATGATGGTGATGGTAATGATGACGCTGACTGTGACGATGATGACGTTTATGATGTTGTTGTTGTTGTTGATGATGATGATGATGATGATGATGATGATGACGATGCTGAAGATGGTGATAATGGTGATGACGACGATGATAACAATAAAGATGGTGACAAAGGAAGATGATAATTATGACGATAATGATAAGTCCACGTATTCCACTGCAATTCACAACTTTCACTTACGACTAGAGTTGTCCCCTATAAATACCAACCAGGTCACCAGGCATACCGTCTCCAACAACCGACATACTTTAGACCCCATACACACCTTGTGCCATTTAGCAAGAGCAGTAAAAACAACGGTATCGAATTATTAAACCCCCATCTCAAATAACCACTGCCAAAGGTGACGCATTGTTAATGAATGCTGGCCTATGCTTGGTATCAATCCGCTTTGTGTATTGGAACTACATCCACACTGGCATCATAGCCACAATCTAACATTAGCAGTCCCTGGCGAGTCGCTACATGTATCAGGATTTGGGCGCTTTGCTTCAAAACATGTCTCATGAATCGTAATTAGCCGGAATTAATTAGTGCATGTTGTCTAGTCACCAGGGCGCATTTTGGACGTTTGTGGGTTGATTTATGCATGGGTTGGCTGACAAATATGCCGTTAAATTCAGTGTTTTGTTTTTCGAGTGTGTTGTAAAAATAGGAAGGGGGGGCATGTCGGTCATTAGTTATTATGAGATGGGGACATTTTATGATCTTGATATTGTTAATTAATAGTGTTGTACATGTTAATTCTGAAACTACTTAGACTTTAAGCCTTAATTATGACATAATTTATGACCTTCCTTTACACCTAAATTTAGCTTTACATGAAAATGAAACAGATCTATTACTTTCCTCTAGACTTGATTTTATACCTTAGAATACATACTTTATCAAAACTGCTTCCCGCAGACATCAAACTTATGTTGTTGTTTTTCTCCTATGTAGTATGTTGGCGTCATTATCACGTTTCTCTCTTTATGCTACCGTTGTCTCGATCATAGTTCTAAATTGGATTTGTTTTACCTTTACCGTAACCCAGATCATAACAGTGACTGTGGCAATACTAGACATTACACAGTCAAAGTACTTGACTTTTGGTTACGTGGAATATAATGCACGCCACTTGAAAACAATTTTAAAATAAATACATATTTCTATATTATAATTCTAAAGAAAACAAAAGCACTACCCGGCTCTTAAAAATGAGATATAAAGCGGAATTTAAAAAAATGTTCATAGTGGTGACACACTGTTAAATCGACTATAGGTCAGAGCAAGTGAAGTAGATCTACCCACTGGTAATAAGCAGCATAACTTTACATAAATCATTCACAATTTATATTATTTTGTGCCGCCCTTCTTTTATTAAACATAAAGCGTCCCCAAATAAAAAATCCTACCCCCTTTTAACCCATACAATCACATACAAAAGACACAAAAAGTTTTCAGTTACAAAAAACAAGTCACTTACTAGTCTACAATGTTATTCTACTTTAAAGTTGAGAGTGGGGGTATAACATGAAGTCAGTCCCAACAAGATACCATGTAGATCCGCTTTAAAAAAATCGGAAATTGATTACATTGTTTCATTGCATACCTTTAAAAAGACGTCGTTTCTTTGGCAAATAAGAAGGAGAGGGGGCGGGGTATTCCAAAGTCTATTGATTTTTATCTCACTATAGGTTTATTCTGTAAACTACATTTTACTAGAAAGGTAAGTACATTAAAACTGACAATTTAACAACTTGAAGCAAATGTTTCTGGCTTGTTCCAGTTTAAATTCACTTCCGTTTAGTACCATCAATATTTCGTTGTAAAATGTTTGAAATTTTGAATAAATTTAAATACGTTGGAATTTCGATATACCGTTCATTCATACTAACAAAAAAGGCAGCAATTTAAATATTTTATAAAATGTTTCATAAAATCTTTCATAACAGCAAATGTTATTCAAATTTTCTGGGAGCAAAGGGGCATAACTCATAAGCAAAGAGCGCTGTTTTTCTGTTTTGTTTTACGTTTCCCATTATCAAACCTACGGCATGCTGTAGATTGCTCAATTGATTGTTTTAAAAAACGTTTAGAACTACTAGAATAAATATTTCTTAGTTCGTACGGTATTGTTGTCTCTGTTCATCCCAATCGTGTTTATACTGTTTCTTGGTATAAAATAGACGAACCTTAACCCAGTACATCATGACCTGACATGCTGACTGGAGTTGTGCCATATAAAAAAAAAACTTATGTTTTCCAAAAAGAGATGATGTATTTTAACAACAAAATTAATTCAATGTTACGCATGATTGATTCCAACCTTCCCCGCTTCACTACTTTACACTAGTTGCATCTTTAATTCTTTAACACGCTAGCTGTAACGTACTTTTTGAAAAAAAAAATAGTCACAGTCAATATGAATTTTTTTTTAAACAAAATCTTTAAAATTATTCTGGGAGGGTTAGTTCTGTGATGAAACAATATAAAAAAAAAATATTCTCTTGAAACTTTATATACACACATTATTTTAGAAAACATTTTCAGCTTCATTATCATAAGTGGTAAAATAACACAGTATCTGCACCATATTACACACTGCGCAGTAAAATAAGGTATAACCATACAATGACTCAATTAAGACTTCTTTAACTGGTCAACAAGTGTATAGCAGCCGATGATTAGAACAACACAAACATAGAACCATACCAAAAGTTCAACAACAGCTCACAACATTGGTGGCAGAGTACTGGAGAAAAACAGATGGAATTTTTTTTTTTAGAATTCGCTACGACCAAAGTTGGAAAATGTTTATCAATATATCTACATAGTTATTTAGACACACACACACACACACACACACACACACATATATATATATATATATATATATATATATATATATATATATATATATATATATATATATATATATAAGCTCATGAACGTGAGCACTCCACAAGTCTCCCATGCACGTCTGTATTGACTGTGCCCAAAGTTCCCCCAAGTTAGATAACTGCACACATCGATCGAGTTTTGGCTTACCCTCCCAGTTACCTCCCAGTTACCCTCCCTGTATTGAACTCCCCATCTTCGCTTGCCTGCACTGGTTGTCCACGCTTCTCCTTCTTACACCGGCCGTCAACATTTTTTTCTAACTCGGTCCTGACCGTCAACTTTTCTCTCTAACCGCCGACCTACCCTGCATTACATTTTTGCTAGAACCTGTCAGTGTTTCTCTTCTTACAACAACCGTCCACTTTCCACTACCTTACGTTTACATCAGCTATTCCCTTGACCACACCGACCGTCCACTGATCCCTAGATTACTTTAACCATCCACTGTTCATTTGATTACACTGACCACCCACTGTTCCCCTTGATTACACGGACCGTCCACTGTTCCTTTGATTACACGGACCGTCCACTGTTCATTTGATTACACTGACCGCCCACTGTTCCCCTTGATTACACGGACCGTCCACTGTTCCCTTGATTACACGGACCGCCCACTGTTCCCCTTGATTACACTGACCGCCCACTGTTCCCCTTGATTACACGGACCGTCCACTGTTCCCCTTGATTACACCATCCGTCCACTGTTCCTTTGATTACACCATCCGTCCACTGTTCCTTTGATTACACGGACCGTCCACTGTTCCCTTGATTACACCATCCGTCCACTGTTCCTTTGATTACACCATCCGTCCACTGTTCCTTTGATTACACGGACCGTCCACTGTTCCCCTTGATTACATTGACCTCCACTGTTCCTTTGATTACACGGACCGTCCACTGTTCCTTTGATTACACCATCCGTCCACTGTTCCTTTGATTACACCATCCGTCCACTGTTCCTTTGATTACACCATCCGTCCACTGTTCCTTTGATTACACCATCCGTCCACTGTTCCTTTGATTACACCATCCGTCCACTGTTCCTTTGATTACACGGACCGTCCACTGTTCCTTTGATTACACGGACCGTCCACTGTTTCTTTGATTACACGGACCGTCCACTGTTCCCCTTGATTACATTGACCTCCACTGTTCCTTTGATTACACGGACCGTCCACTGTTCCTTTGATTACACGGACCGTCCACTGTTCCCTTGATTACACCATCCGTCCACTGTTCCTTTGATTACACCATCCGTCCACTGTTCCTTTGATTACACCATCCGTCCACTGTTCCTTTGATTACACGGACCGTCCACTGTTTCTTTGATTACACGGACCGTCCACTGTTCCCCTTGATTACATTGACCTCCACTGTTCCTTTGATTACACGGACCGTCCACTGTTCCCTTGATTACACGGACCGTCCACTGTTCCCTTGATTAAATTGACCGCCCACTGTTCCCCTTGATTAAATTGAGCGTCCATTGTTCCTTTGATTACACGGACTGTACACTGTTCCTTTGATTACACGGACCGTCCACTGTTCCCTTGATTACATTGACCGTACACTGTTCCCTTGATTACACGGACCGTCCACTGTTCCCTTCTTTAAACTAACCGTCCACCTCACCCTTGATTGCCTTTAACCGTCCACTGTTCCCCTTTCCGTACCAACCGTCCACAGTTCCCTTAAAACAATAAACCACCCCCCCCCCCCCCAATGATCCCACGTAAAGGCTGGGGGATTTAAATTTAGGCACGCTCTCCATCGAACAAGAACAAGCTTACTTCTAAAAATAGACATTTGGCGTAACCCGACCGATGAATGTACACCAGCTGGTTCAAATAATGGGGCCCCTTGTTTGGTAGATAAATACAGCGTAGAGGATTCAAAATGCGAATAAGTGTTTTTATCGATTGGATAGGGTACTCTTAACTGCTTTTATTGATTAGCCATCCCCTTATTTTTGTTTGACATTGTCTTTAGTAAAAGATATCTTAGATTCAAGGTTGGTAATTTGAAGTAGTTCAAATAAGTAGTTTTTTTGGGTTAGGGTTTTGGCTTAGATTTCGGTGCGTGTTTCGGACTGTGTTAGTGCTTTAATTTTTACGAGATCTAATATACGAGTATATAAGTATGACTCAGTGGCGTAGCATGGGGGGCGGGGGCGGGGTGTGCGGATCGCACCGGGTAACACCATTTAGGGGGGTGACACCAAGGCAAAAAAATAGCAATATATATAGAGAAAAATGATAATTCCACTTAATTAAGTGATTAATTCGAGTGTTAAAAGTCTTTTAAGAGCAAATATGACAAATCCCGACAAGGGTAGAGAGGGGGGGGGGTGCAAATCGAAAGTTTAAGAGGGGGGGTCGCTACCATTAAGTGCCGCACGGGGTGACACCCGACCTCGCTACGCCACTGGTATGACTAACTGTTAATTTGTTTAATTGAATTTGATTGAAATCACACCCAAATTCAGTATTTTATAGTTTGATTTTATTCCACAGTTTTCTACTACCAACATCAAACCCACAAGTTTACAGCGCATTAAGCCTTTAACCCAACATGAACAAAAGACCAACGTCTCAAATACGTTAAGAAATTAACCTTAACAAGGTTACTGAGCTAGAAATCAGACGACGAATACATTCAATCAATCCATGTAAGAGCTATCTAATAATACGAATCGAGATCGGATGATCTTTTGCTAGGCATTGCCCCTCCCCCTCCCCCTCCCCCCCCCCCCCCCCTTCCCATATCTTGTAATGGGATCGATTTGATAAAAAAAATATTTCTGCTGAATTGTATTTTCCTTGAAGGGTCATCTGGGGCGAAGCGTGTTTTGTTTTATTTCGGGAGATAAGCCGCCATTATTAACACTTTAATGAAGGACCTCTTGGGTGGCACTGAGTACGTCCTGCCCGCTATTGGATGATTTGAATATCACGTGACCGCGTATGATGACACGTGATATAAGGGGGGGGGTCATGCGTGCAAGCGTGGTTTAAGTGATTCGCTAACTTGCCGTCGAAAACAACAATTTCGTGTTGTTGAACAGAATGTACAGGACGATTCAAGGTAGAATCGTCTTAACGAATGTGCACTTTGTGTTTATTAAAAACAAGCCGACCCACGGCATATATTACGCCGCTATTTAGTTGTTGTTTTTATCTACTTTTCGGTAATTCATAATTTGTGAATTCGACAGTACCAACGCTGCCACTGAAAATATTTCTTTAAAACACTATAAGTAGCTCGTTAAGGACGATAACCCCCTCCCCCCCCCCCCTCCGTTAAAGTAAACTTCACTTAGTTACCCCCCCCCCCCCCCGCCTCCCCCCTCCGTTTAAAATCGTTTCAAACTAAATTTTCTGCCCCTAATAGTCGTCACTAAACCCGGCTCTGCTTGTAAACATTTAGCGTGAACCACAGCTCACCAGACCATGCAGGGGTGGGGGGGGGGGGGGGTAGGGAGCGCGCTTACAGCTTGTTTTCTAGCGTCTCCCAGAAGAGAATTATATATATTTAGATATATTTTAACATTTTTATTAGAGCAGAACTATAAACAAAGGCGTGTCTTTTCAATAAAATTTACACGAAAAATAGACGAGTAGACTGAACGTATAGCATTTTTTAAACGAAATTAATTTTGACCGGTTTCTTTATTCTAGGGACAATTACATTTTGCGTCCTATACAAGCACATATTAAACGCGCTGGTCATAGTATTGACCCCATACGCTGAGGTTACTGAAACAGATGAACTCTTGTGTCTTAAGCACAAATTTTAAAAACATGATGAGACAGCACATATTTTATTAAGCGAGTTGTCTTTGTATTGAGATTCTTCTTCTGTATACGTGTCAACTTGTTGTGCGCCATGTAGGCCATTGACTACGATTTCAGCTTGCTTTTCTTTATGATTTGCTTCCATAGCCTTTGTCCAGCCAAGAACAAACTACAAGGCTGCAGTTGTTTGATTTTTGAGTTGTCTCTCCTAGAAGAGCTACAGTACCCGGCTGTCGAGGGTTTGAACTCGAAATTTTTCGGTTTAGCAACCATGTGCCTTACCGACTCGACCACGCCGGGCCCTTGAGCTATTCAATAATCTGTACATCTCGATCGATATAATTTTTGTACAAATCTAAAAGGTTACTACTTTTTAAACTTGTTACTGTTAAATACGAGATATGTGCTTCTTGTCAATCATGTGCTTCTGAGACTAAGATCATCAAACTATTTGAAAGCACTACACATTCACACCTATGTTTTTACCACTTTTAAACTGTTTTCTTTTTGATAATATTTAAGAGCTGTGACTCATAATTCGTAGAAAACTGTACATTAAAATAAAACAAAATTTGAAATAAAGGATTCTAAATTTTTAACCCTTCTTATGTCTCACGACCGCTAGAATCCTCGAACCAATGCCCCATAAAAAAAGTAAGTTGAAAATCGTCTATCCATACAATAATAAATTCTCCATCTACAGATCTATAAAACAGTGACCAATGGAACAGTGATCCACGGAACAGAATCCAGAGAAACGATGACTTACGAGAGAGTGACCCATGAAACGGTGACCCATGAAACAGTGACCCATGAAACAGTGACCCATGAAACAGTGACCCATGAAACAGTGACCCATGAAACAGTGACCCATGAAACAGTGACCCATGAAATAGTGACCCATGAAACAATGACTCATAAAACAGTAACCCTTTAAAATGACCCATAAAAAGTGGCCCATATAAAAGTGACTCATGTAACAGTGACCATGAATGGGTGACCCATAAATCAGCGACCCTTAAAAAATGACTGATAAAAAGTGACCCTATAAAACAGTGACCCATGAAACAATGACCCATGAAAAAGTCACACAAGAAACAATGTATCATAAAACAGTGACCCATGTAAAAGTGACCCTTAAAACAATGACCCATGAAACGGTGACCCATAAAACAATGGCCCATGAAATGGTGACTTATGAAACAGAACTATGAAAAAGTCCCACAAGAAACAATGTATCATAAAACAGTGACCTTTAAAACGGCCACTACCCAATCCCGCTTGAGCCTAATGAATTCACAATTTGACCGATACATCTTCAATGACAGGCCGTCGTAAGAAAAATAAAACCACTGGTGTCAACCCTCTTTCAACACTCCAATCTTAACGACAGGCCTGCGTGACTTCTGATTAAAAAGTATCGACTACCGTATCGAAACCTAATCACTCCATCCATCTGTATGCACCTTCTGTGTGAACTCCATAATAGGGGTATCGATTCGAAATCACTATATGGTTGAAATTGAAATCGATTATGTAAATACTGTTATAATTTGGTGGCTAATTAGAAAGTAATGATTTTGTTATATCCTGTTTTAGTACTGGTCTGTCTGGAATTGCATTTTTTTAAAGTTAAGGTCAACTCACGAGGGGTGGGGGAGCGGGGGGGGGGGGGGGGGAGGGAAGGGAATCCAAAGTGTCTGATATAATTTCTACATGTTGTTGAGTTTTGTACTTGAATACTGCATTTGGATGTAAATTGTGTCTGAATCTAATCACATACAGTAGCTTCATTCTTCTTCTTCGTTCTTAATTGCAAAGTTGGACTTAATTACTTATTACGCGCGGTGTTTCTTTCAGACCTTTTTTCCAGGGGGGGGGGGGGAGCTGACACCTGTAAAAGTATATATTTTTTACATAAATGTTATTTCATTCGGGGGGGGGGGGGGTGTATACATAAAAGAAACCCTGATGACTAGACAGCATGTTATGCACGAGACAGGCCGTTGACTCCGATTTAAATACAGCTGGATGTAGCATTGTTTTAACCCCCCCCCCCCCCCCCCCACACACACCCTCCCCTCCCTTTTCGGTATCATTATGTACTTAAAATACGTTTGACTCTAATTAACCTACAATTTTACTGGCAAAAAAAACATATTTATTCTTTATATATTGCAACTTTTTTGTCTTGATGTTAACCCCCCCCCCCCTAAATGGTGTCACCCGGTGCGATCCGCACGCCCCGCATCCCCTCCCCCACATCGCGACGCCTCTAAAGTCTGTTCCACACGCTTTGTCACTACATTGTTATACAGACGGTTAATTTGAAGTTTCATATTACAATATTATAAATGATAAATTATATATATTGTATTTTGGCTAATTGTTTATACATCACGTACTACATACTCGATAATATAAATGTAATCATATTTGACGATAGGGGTGAGTGTTTCAGTAGAAAAATTAAATTAATAATAGTCCTCCGCATAGAAAAGACTCCGAATAGACAGGACTCCGAACAGAAAATCCTCCGAACAGAAAATCCTCTGACTAGGAACTGTAAAACATTTTTTGTGAGTGCGCAGCTACGGAAGACCCTGCCGTAGTTTTTGAACCTGGAGTTGAATGAGATCAGGAAATGAGAGCCGCACTCAACTTTTATACACATAAAAGATGCGTGTCACTATGTTTTTCTTTGATGGCATCCGTTGAGTTTGCGGAGTTAAACCAAAAATTTGTCTAGAAAATAATTTTAAAATATTTGTTAAAAAACTGATGTTAAAACAGACACGAACTAAATTGGAAGGGGTGTAGAGTGTATGCGATGGAAATAGTGCTGCTTTTTTTTTTAGTTTCATTATTAAGATTCATTAGTTGAGGGGATACGATTTTTATTGTTAAAATTAGTTGAAAATAAAAACGTAGTTTCCCACGAAATTTAAAAGAAATTAAAAAAGAAATTTAAAAAAAAACTAAAAAAAAGAGAGGTAATCAAAATCTAAGGGGGAAAAATATTGGATTAATTCAAAGTTCGTTCTTAGTGCGAATAAATATTTTTTTTCTCTGCAACAAAAGGGACGTAATTAAAGCTGTTGTTGCTGTGCTTTTATGAGATTAAAGATATTAAAGAGTAATTTATTATACACATTTTTCCTTATGCTTGGTGCCAGAAGATGTAATTTGTCTTTATATTATCGGTAGATCTAATAGCAACAAGCACTTTATTAGTACGTGTATTAGCTAGATTAAAATCTTCTTTTTTAAAGTATTAATTAAGAATGCATATTTCAACTTATGACAACGTATAGAATAATCCGCTTCGGAAACAACTGTTTGCAACTACAACAGCAGCAATAACTGCGTAGGCATCATCAACAACACCAACACTAACAGCAACAGTTGTGCCAAAAACATAAACAGCGATAACAACTTTAATCGAAAAAATGTAAACCGCGACAAATACAGCAACACTTTTTAACAACATCGTTATCAGTAAATAACAACTTAAAAAACAAGCCACAACAACCGAAATTTTAAAAAGCAGCTACAACAACAGAAACAACAACAGCAACACCTGCAACAATAATAACAGCACGGACAACAAAAAACACAAAACACCAACAAAAACAACAGCAACTATGGCAACAACAGCGACAACAAAAACTACAAAACAACTGCAACAACAACAGCAACTATGGCAACAACAGCGGCAACAAAAACTACAAAACAACTGCAACAACAACATCAACAACTGCTAGAATCAGAACAACCGCATGCATAACGCCAAAACACATAACCACGCCCATAGTATGATTCACTTCTGCATCTCCCATATCCAATACAACCGTTATGTTTGAATTTTTTTTTTTTTCAAATTTCAAAATTCAAATTTCATCAAGGAAAAGATGGCTAATGTTGGCATTGGAACCAGGGGAAAAAACTCCCGGGTCGACTCAGATTCCATTTCCGGTTCCTGTTCAGATTTTACCGAAAGCAATTTGACATTCTCCCTTCCGGACTTGGCACAGCAAGCAGCAACTTGTCAGAGCCGGTCCAGAATATTATATTTAAATTGGATGATTACAAAAAAAAGTACGTCATATTATATGTAAATGGACTAATTGCTTTCAGCTTAGTACACGAACTATAACACTGGTCAACGCTATCACTTTATATGTCGTGGTCACAGTAATAGGTAAAATATACTTCACCTGTCCTATTAAAGTTCATGTCCGAAAAGAAAATTTATCTTACTGGTCACTCTACAAAAAAGGGAACAGAAAATTAAAAATACACTTTCGGACGTGGCGGTCAATGGGACAGGTGAAGTAGAGTACACCTACATCTGCGACCACGGTTGATGAACGGATAGTGTGTACATCACTATATCCAGCCGCCTTTAGTTAGATGGTAAGAGTGAGAAAGAAAGACATACAGAGAGACTAAGATAATGAAAGAGCGAGAGAAAGAGAGATAGTAAAAATAAACTACCAAACCAATACTAGATATAAGCTTTATCCGTTTCTTTAAACGCTGAAGACAACCAACTGATATACACAATTACCAGAGTGACAAAATCACTAGATATGTCGATCCCCCCTCGCACAATCCCTAAAAAATATTTCTATACAAGGTTTACCTTACCACCAACTATTTCCAGATCAATAAAAAAATATAAAGTACATCGAATCTACATCAACCTTGTAAACAAATATTTTAATTTCAAATTTTAATTCCCCTCTCCCAGCAAATTCTCAATGGTATCAAACTCCGGAAAGTGTTTACCCGTTCCCCGTAAGTCGAAGTTACCAAACACGGAAAGTAAACGATGACTCCAGCAGTCGACCCCTCCGTCCCTGGGGCTCAAGGGCGTGTTCCAAGGGCCCTCATGCCTGACACCAAACGACCGACAGGAAACCAGCACTTGGAGAGTTTAAACAAGCAGAGATCAACGCGGTACTGGCTACTTAGAGAGTACCATCAAAGTCCCGCCACTCCGGAGGGAAATGTTTACTCCTTCCTGATGTGTCACGCGATTAGCTTGACTTTGATTGGCTCTTAAATTGATAGTCTTGAATTTGAATTTTTTTTTTCTTTTTCTAAAAACAAGTTAAAAACATGACCTACACATCTAAATTTCTTATTTTTATTTATGTATTATTTGGCTTCTAAAAAACGGTTATTTTGTTAGCTCTTCTTAATATGGCAATAAAAATATAAAATATTTTATTTGCAAACATATTATATTTTATCTAGTTTAAAAGTAATATAATACTTTCTTAAGAAAACTTTATGATCTAATATAAATGCCGTAGGCTTATCAACTTGATTAAACTTAAATTAATCACCGAGATATCTTTAAAATAAATGTAGTTTTCTGTAAGAGATACATGTACTATTATAGCGAATGAATTGTAAACAGAATCACTTGTTTTTAAATTGAATAATTAATGAAAAGTGAACCGTTGTGGGGATGCATAGATCCGATATGTCGAAATAAATTTGAAGATTCAAGTGACTCATAATAAAGCATCACACAAATTGTATATGGAAAACGAAAAAAAAAAATTGAAAAGTTTAGTAATTTTGAAATTTTTGAATTATGGCGCTACGAAATTTAAAACCGATTTTTTGAAGACGAGACAGATACTGCCTTTTTTTAATTAAAGTAAATTATAATTTGTTTTTAATCGTTTCACGTGAATCGAATGTCACATGAGGTCATTAGACAAAAAGTCAAATATAACTAATTAAAACTGTATACAAGTTGGTATTTAATTAAGTAAAGAGTTAAGAGTAATTTGGCCAAGAAGTCAATCAATACATTTACATAATCAGAATAAGAACGGGTATTAAGCGAGTTATGCTAAACATTAAGTCAAACTATGTTTCAGTTTCTGTATATTATATTATAGTGTCTTTGTGAAAACTGTTCATAATTCCTTCATTGTTATTACCACGAATAGGAAATTATGTTTTCTGAAATAATTTAAACAAAGTATTAGACATTACAAATAATTCAACTTTTTTTTTTAAATATTAAAACTGGTTTGTGCAATGAAAGTCCCACATCTCTCTAAAAAAAATTCATAGCTTTAAAATTATTAATCTTATCCAAACGGCTATGTTTATTTTGTCATCAATTAGTAGGAAATCAAAACAACGCTCCGGGTGCTTTTAAGCGAACTGACGGGAAGCAAGGATAGATAATTAACTGATTCCTAAAGGGGCGTAATACAATTTTACAGAAATTATAAACATAGTGTAATCACAAATATAAAGAAAGCACGCAACGTTCTGTGTTATTTGGTGCTTAATTTGAGACAAGAAAATAATTACAAGTTATTAAATTGAAAATTCTGAAGCACTAGAAAATATTTTTCCTGCCCGGAGCTAAATAAATGGAGTACTTGTAATCTCGAAACTGAAGTTATCAATTCAAGTTTAACCAAACATTTTACGTGAAAAAGTTGTTTCTTAATTTTGTTCTTATAGACGACTTATAAAAATTTCAACAATTTTTATTTATTTTTGAGCTTTGTTGGTCGTTTTGTATGAGGAAACATTGATTTTCTTTAGCGTTTCAAATTGTTACAATGAACATTGTAATAATTGATTCAGTCTGTTTTGTTGTTTTATTGTAATGTAAAACTCTGAAGAGCTCGGCAAATATGTGTGACGAGTGTTTGTGCGTTTTCAATAATAAGGTGGAGAAAAGTTTTTATGCAGAATTTTTTCTTTTTAAATCTCGCACATCAAGAGATGCCATTTACATAATTTATAGGCAAACGGAAACCTATGTAAATAATTTACGCACGACGCTATTTACATTCGATAAATCCGATAATTGGAAATAAAAATACGGAAATTCACCGATTGTTTGCGCATGTGATTTGACGCATGCGCGCTTTCGCTCGAGCGCCCATTTGTTCCCGCGCGGGGGACGGGACCTTCACTTCAATTCGTCGAACAATTCGTCAAGTCCTCCACCCACCCTGTATCCCTCCCCCACCCCCCTGTTAGACCGCCATCTCTCTACAACGTGACAGAATCAATGTATGCAAATCCCGAGGTAGAAGAACGTATTAATCTATGTAAATTACGGAGGAAAGGTGCAAATGTGGCGAAGATTTCTTCACCCCGCGGGCGGCGTCTTGCAAGAACTCCGCGGGAATTCCCCCCGCAGGGCAAGAGTCTAAAAGCATCAAAAATCCATCTTTAAGTTCAACCAACTCGTGTTAATTTTGTCACTGGGTTCGACGCAAGTGTCAAATAATGACGCTAGTCTGACTCTTGTTTTGTTAAAATGAGGAGAGAAAAAAAAAACATCGATGGTGTAAATTTAAAACGATTTAACTTGTAAATTTAACTGGAGTTTTGAAATAAATCGAAGGTTTAGTTTTTTTATTGGAAGAATATTAAACATCGAGTAAAATACGAATAACCTGAGCATATATTATTTTCTAATGAATATAATTAATCACGTTTTTTTTTTGAATTAACATATTATAACGAAGTCTGATGTAACGAAATTGAAAAAAAATGGAATTAAGTCAGGACTGGACTCCCACCTAATTCAAGACGTACCTTCTTTTACATAATTACTCTCCAAAGCCTGACTTTAAATTCAAAATCAGACTTGACTCCACCGTCCGAGACAGTACT
The DNA here is from genome assembly GCF_028476545.2 of Physella acuta. Taxonomy (NCBI): domain Eukaryota; kingdom Metazoa; phylum Mollusca; class Gastropoda; family Physidae; genus Physella; species Physella acuta. The sequence continues at coordinate 128,677 of NW_026732053.1, forward strand.
TACCATGTATGGCGTGAACCGGAAGTAATCAGCACTAAGATTTCAAGTGTCAGAATGTCTTTGTGGTATATTTCTGTCACGGCGAGTAATTTTAACGGAATTGATTGGAGGTGAAGTCGTCTTAAAATTTGATCCGGTGTCCGGAATTGACAGGTTAAGCTCCCTACGTGCAAAGAAGTCTTAAGTATATACCTACATTCCCATATATATATATATATATATATATATATATATATATATATATATATATATATATCGTATTCGTAAAAACATGTTTATATTTAGTATAGGATAGAATGCTATATATATAAGAGACCTGAGCATTTTATGGTGTTAAAAATCTGAGTTAAAGCATCATAATGACAAAAACAAAAATCTCATTGTAATTACAAAATGTCTCTAAGGTTTTACTAAAGAAAGTTTGTCGCAAAGTAAATTTTTTCCGACTTATGCTAGGTACCATATAGAGCTGAGTGGACATTGTGAGGCAGACTGTAGAGAAAATTGTCAAGTTATAGAAGACTCCAATGTAAGACTTCAACCCTAAATTGATTAAAAGGGAGACAAATTACTCCCACTTTTGTCGCCATTTTGATTGTGTATAGGCGCCTACTTGGCGAATCCGAATCGGCAAAAAAAATGTATAAATGTCAATTTTCATCCATATATTAAAAACTGGAAAAAAGATAGCTTAGACATCAAGGATGTTGCTTTGTCAATTAAAAAATACAAAAATGAAACGCTTTAATTATAGTAGTTTTATTGACTTTTTATTTGACCGTTGAAATATTGTAATGTATTCTATTTGTTTCTGTGCTTAACTCTGGTGACCAGGATATTATCCACTTAATTTACTGTTGTCGTTCCTCTCTTTATTTTACTTTATTGATTAACAACCTCCTTATCTTCTACTTTATTTTGAAATGCATTACAGCAGTTGATTTCCTCCAACATAATAAAGTTATTCGGTTATGTACCATATGGCACTGCCCGTTGTCGACGAGTTCAATTTTTCTTTTCTTCTGGGTGTGTTTAAACAAAAAAAATAATCCGAAAGTCGGCAGTTGTTTGGTTTCATAGGTTTCTCTGACATATGGCTTGCTGTAATCCGAACTCGGGACTTTCGGGTTAACGATCAAGTGATCTAGCACCAGACTACGCCATTTGCATAGGGTTGCCAGGTGTCCAGTTTTGAACTGGACAGTCCAATATTTGAGCAGACTGTCCAGGATAAAATAAATATAAATACTGGACAAGTATATGAATAATACTCTGTTACCCCCCTTCTTCTGCTTTGCGGCATACCTGAGAAGGGAAGGATGGAAAGGTATACAGTATTTTCGGAAAAGGTATCTGGCAACCCTACATTTGCAAGTATGACCACAAGAAAAAACCAGCAGTGCAAAGTTGGTTGTAAAATATCCTTATATCACTCTGATCGAATGACGCAGTCTGTTTCATTGACCTAAACTTTTTGCGTGATACTCCTGTCCTCTTCTGAATCTCGCGACTTCTTGGTTAGCAATCGTGGGCTCTACGCCTCGACCTTCTTATCAAATTTTAGCTAGATGTCTACACTTATATCATCTTTATTACTGTCTCAAGACCGTCTACATTTCTAACATATTTATTACTGTCTCAAGACCGCCTACATCTCTAACATATTTATTACTGTTCTAAGACTGCCAACATTTCAAACATATTTATTACGGAGTGGTCTAGCGGTAGAGAGCTGGACTGCTAACCCGTAAGTCTCGAGTTCGAATCCGGGTTCAAGTCAGTAGACCGTCCCTGAGTCCACCCAACTCTGATGGGTACCTAACTCACGTTAGGAAAGTAAAGACGGCTGGACATAGTGCTGACCACACTATCTCTTCATATGCCGAGATCACAGAAACAAGGGAACTCTATTTCACTTGCCCCATAGACGTCAGGTTTGAAAGGGAAACTTTTTTTTTATTACTGTCTCAAGACCACCAGCATTTCTAACATATTTATTGCTGTCTTAAGACAGCCAACATTTCTAACATATTTATTACTGTCTTAAGAATGCCAACATTTCTCTGCTGACGCAGCAACCCAGTATGATGATCAGACCGACTTTAGAAGCAACATCTACACACACACCGAGCCAAAAATTGTAATGTTGTCAAATTTGTTTTGTTTTATTAGATTTTCCTGGGTGCGAGAAGTTGCGGATAGACGCATCAATTCTGTTTTATTGGATATAAACAGCCAGTCGCAAATAAGATGATAAATGGACGAATTTCGTGAATATTGTTTTTGTTTTTATTTCCAAATGTTTAAAAAGTATCAAGAATTGTATTACTTCTTAATGTTTAGTTAATTATTGCTTTGCTCTGTATGCATTATTAGCATAACTTTGAAAAACAAGAATCTACACTTTGATGGTTACGATTATGTAGTGCCAGAGAGGTAGAGCGCATACATTCAACCCATGAAGTTTGTATCTGAATCCCGGGATTTAACGCTAACGTCTCTGACAATGTACCAACGAATTTATCTGGCACAAAACACGCACTGTGTCGCACATAGCATACACATACGACAACATAAACAGATCAGTTAGGCTTTTACTTCTATTTATATGTTTCATAAATGTCATATATTTATCTAACAAATCTAGTAGGCCCTATACATAGTTTTAGTATCTAAATATTCAAAATACCGAGACAATGATAAAAATAAAGATATCCAAATTTTTGTAGTAGTTATGAAAATCTCCAGGCAAAAAATATGTTTTTAATGACGTCAATTTCTGATCCTTGAAGATATATGCTGGTTCTCATTAGTTAACATTATGGTTAACATATCAATCAAAATACTTGATATAGAATGTAGAATATATCTGTTTTTTTCTTACAGGTATTAAGACGATAAGTTCTAGACTGTAAACTCACTACCTATGTAAAGGAGTTCGGAGATAGCTATGAAACTCACGATCGTATTTTATGCAAGAGCAAAAGTTGGATGGTGAGCAGTTATCGCATGCACGTGATAACGGTGTAGATGCGGGAGATATAAATAGATGCATGTGGTGAGCACGTCCAATAAATGCTGCGTGTGACATCAGAGCAGGGTGATAAATGACAATGTTTGTTCGTTGAGGGCAGGTCACTTCTCATTCTTTGTGATGAGAGGGGGAATTATTCATTGAGCAGAGGGGTGGAGGTATGTATGGGGGGGGGGTTGAAGGAAGAGGGGGTTGGTGCGTGGAGGGGGTAGAGGGGAGAGAGGTGGTGAGTGGGGGACGTATGGTGTGAATAGAGTAGTAGGAGGGTGTTGCATAATGAAGGGAGTGTTTGTTTGATATCGTGGAGGTGGTTTGATGATATCGGTTACCTATTAAAGTGAGGGAGTCAGTGGGGTATGGAGGTGTATGGTGATATGGGGTACGTACTTGAGTGTGGGGGCCTGTGATATATCATGGAGGTGGGTGTTGGAATGGGGTACATATTTGTGTGAGAAAGCTAGTGAGATATGGGGGTGGGTGTTGGAATGAGGTACATATTTGTGTGAGAAAGCTAGTGAGATATGGGGGTGGGTGTTGGAATGGGGTACATATTTGTGTGAGGGAAAAAAGCTGAAGAGTGTATCGCACGTATGATGCATATAGAGAATGAGGGCAATGATGACGTAAATGAAACTACCACATAGGGAGTGAGAGGTGTGTGACGGAGGAGGGCGTTAAATGTGTGGGAAAAATAAGGTGTGAGAAGGGTGTGGGGAAGGTGGGTGATGAGAAAACTTACGGTCCAATAGGTGATGTGTTAACATATGAAACAAATGGTAAGTTTGATTGTTGAGAAGGGGGAGTGTAATGCATGTGTGAGGCACAATGTGCATGTGTGGAGTGTGTGTGGGGGGGGGTGCAGAATTTTATATCCACAAAGTTAGTGTGAGGAATGATAGCGTTTAATGTGGGAGGCAAAAGGTAAGTGTGTGGTGAGTGAGGGGGGGGGTGCTTAATGTGGGATGCAGAAAGTGGGTACTTGGGAGTGTGAGAGGGGGCGCAGAATGTGGGAGGCACTAAGTCAATGTGTGGTGAGTGAGTGGGGCGATAAATGTGGGAGGTTCACTGTGGGTGTATGAGTAGGAAGGCGCTGATAAAATGAAACCTAATAGATGTTGCGCTATTTGAATTACTGACCCGAGGATTAAGTTGAACGCATGACCGTGAATACCTAAATAGGCTCGGGGTGAAACAAATAGAAAATAATTGTTATGTCTGGTTCATAGGGTCACCAAGACAACGCTTACATAATGCAGATACACAAAACACTTCTGTGGTGAATAGTTGATGCTGTCGGTCAATGAATTAGTTTACGATGTACGTGTACGTCTTTCATCATATGAGCATTGAGACTGCAGTCTTTGTTTGACTTTAGTGTCGAGCAGTAGAGAGATAGAAATGTCTGAAAGATACAACTTGTGCTCCTGGTTGGCCTTAGTACAAATATCAAAAAGTCTAGCGAAATTTATTTGGGTAAGAGAATGTATCGATTTGAGTGTGCGAATATAATTCTAAAACGAATCAATATTATAATATGTATTTCATTTTTTTAAACATCTTCAAGGGGAAGCAGGTCTTAAAAATTCGGTGTTGGGGGGGGGGGGGGGGGGTGGGACACTCGACCTATTTCGACTGTTGGGGGGTGGGGGGATGTGATGATATATGGAGGGGAGAGGGGGGGGGGGACAGTGCCACCACTCACTTCCCAATGCCTGAAACTTCAAGTTAATCTGATTATAAAATTAAGTTAATCTGATAATCAATTACGTTAATCTGACAATCAATTATGTTAATCTGATTATAAATTAAGTTAATCTTATTATAAATTACTACTTCTATATTTCATAAATTGCTAAAATTGCGACTTCTTAAATTTTATAAGGAACTATAAATACTACTTCAACTTTATACAAATGATAAAAATACTACTCCAAATGTACGCAGCGTGAAAAAAATAGTTTTACAATTAAAAAAAAATTGCAGGAAATACTTCTTCAATTCTATGCAGTGCCAGAAATATAATTCTCCAAATTAATAAAATGCCAGAAATACTTCTTCAATTCTATACAATCCCAGAAATACGACTTCTCCTAATGTATAAAGTGCCACATCTATTCACCCCAATGTTGAGGATTGTCTGATGAACATACCACCCTGATTCAATTCCCCATTTCTAATTTGCCAACAAGTGGACGGCTTAAAAAAGTTTTCATGATTTCTGTGTTTGAAGAATCGACAAAACTGGGCGTTCATCCCCTTATAGATCATCTGTACGGGCCACAGGGAAACACATTATTTGATTTAGTTGTGCCGTGTTGATTAAAGGTTACATCAACAACAACATTAGAGTGCAAATATACATCATTTTGTAAAATGTGTGTAAGAGTTCACGGTTCATTAATATTGATATGTGTATGTCATAATATTGTGTGTTAAAATTTTCAGCAGAGTAATTTATAATGGTTTGTGCTAGAAAGATTACACATTTGATTGATACAATATGTGTGCAATGGTTTGCAATTACAACATATAGTATGTATAATTTTGGTCAATAAAGCATATTTGTATATTGGTTATTCGATACAGCATATAGGTATAATGGTTAGCAAACTCAACATATATGTATAGTCTCTGGACAAAACAACATTGAAGATGACAATTGGAAACTTCTTACTATCTTGCTTAACTAAATTGAATATAATATTTCAAGAATGAACAACATCAAAAATATATCTTTTAAAATATTACGACAGATGGAGAATATACAACAACCCACCACACGATGTAAGTATGAAACCGGAAGCACGGCCCCATTTCGACCTTGACCCAACCCCAGCATTCATCCTCCTATATTTCCAAAGCGAGATTTATCAGCTCAGGGTCCATAACCCTGCCCCCACCAACATTAACATAGGTTAATACTGCTTTCAGCCAGGCTGCGACCGAAGATACATCTTGGATAGGATTTTATACTGCTATTTATGTAGGTTTAAAATACTATATTGCTCTTACAGAACATACAAAACATATGTTACCGTTGTTTTATTTAAGTAACCAATACTATACGGTGTCTAAAGTGTTTGTCTACAACACGCTAGTCCAAAAATCTTAAATATTGACATTGACCACATCAGCACGATCTATGCTGACCGGCATCATCGAAGTAATTGATTTAGGTAATGTATAATAAAAATACCCTCCTTTTGGGGTAGGTAATACTATTTTAAAAGGAGTGTTATTAAAGAAATCACTGAGTATTACCAAACAAGAACGAGACTGTATCCAAAGTTAACCTTTTATAAATCTGCCTAGAATTCACAGCAAGTGATACAATAATAAAACGTACTCAGGGGAGTCGACCATGAAACGTAAATGGCTGCAACAATCATACAATTTTAATGAGAGCTTGGCTCACTGCACCATTCACGTGTGTCACATAAACTGTGATCTTGGGTTTCTTCCAACTACTCTTGAGCATGAAGAGATTGTATGTCTGAATTTCTGTATGTCTGTATGTATGTCTATATGTCTGAATGTCTGTCTGTATGTCTGTATGTATGTATGTATGTATATCTGTATGTCTGTATGTCTGTATGTCTGTATGTCTGTATGTCTGTATGTCTGTATGTCTGTATGTCTGTATGTATGTGTGTCTGTATGTCTGTGTGTTTGTGTGTCTGTGTGTCTGTGTGTCTGTGTGTTTGTGTGTCTGTGTGTCTGTGTGTCTGTATGTCTGTATGTCTGTATGTCTGTATGTCTGTATGTCTGTATGTCTGTATGTCTGTATGTCTGTATGTCTGTATGTCTGTATGTCTGTATGTCTGTGTGTCTGTGTGTCTGTGTGTCTGTGTGTCTGTGTGTCTGTGTGTCTGTGTGTCTGTGTGTCTGTGTGTTACTAATTGACAAGAAGTATATGCTTATAAAACTACAGAAGCTAGGACAGGCCGACCTGTCTTACTTATCTACCTAGATCTGCTCAACTTGACAAAAGAATCTGTAAACTAATCACACAGCGTAAAAAAATCTTTTAAAAAAGGAATCCCACAGAGAAAATGTTTTTGGCTCTCAGATCATAAAATTGTTCTGGCGCCTCGAGCTATTTTCGTGGCGTAATTTGATTTAATTAATTTAACGTTTCATCAATTAAAAATCCAATACTTTTGCTCTTGATGGACTGTCATTTAAATTTAAAATCCAATTTTTAAAGCACGCTAACCATATCCGGTTTTTCGAGTTATTTTTATAAGCGTTACGAAAATAAATAAAACAAAAAAAATAAAAAACCTGCCCACGCTAGGGAGGAAAACAACATGACATTTCTGGCCAATGTTTCGTATCACGGTAAACAGACATGGATTCCAATTTAAAATTCGTTCTAATCCATCTTGATTGTTGGGGACTGTAATTTAGTTCAAGCGCGAATACCTGATCGTTTTAGGCTGAGCTCTGTTATCCCGGACCCCCCCCCCCCCCACGGCGTTATCTACCCGGGGGTGCGGTATCTAACAATGTCCCTTGCACACGAACGATCAGCGCATGCGCACGCAACTTGAAGCAAGTGACAGGAAGTGCTAAGCGCGTCGTTGCGAGCACCGCTGGGATATGAGAAGGAAAAAAAAAAGTGGGATTTGTGAAAGTTGAGCCGACAGCATAATTAGACGCGATAATCATCGAGGTCAACAGGCGGACAAGGACTTAATCGACGCGCATGCGTGAAGCTGACCCAGCAGGAACACTGCATTGTTGTCGGAGGCCGGAAGTGACGAAAAGAAAGAACAATTATAACCCAATGTATCTCTCAAATCATTTGATATCTCCATATCGAAATTAACGAGAGAGAGGGATCGCTTACAGCCCTAGGGGCACATTTGCAAAAAAAAAAAAAAAAAAAAAAAAATATGATAAATCATGACAAGGAATGGCTATCTGTGTGCTCATCGTTTTCCCGGTGTTTATTTAACGCCTCGTCAACTCCCTCATCCATAAACACCTCCCCTCCAACCCTCTCGTATTTCTTTCCCGTTCTCTGCCTTTTATTATACAATCTGTCACAACGCCGGTTTTGGATATTCCACGTTAAGCCTACGTCTCTTCGCTAGGAAGAGTAGTCCCCCCCCCCCCCCACACACACACCCGCAACACACATTTTGCCAACAGTCCTTTTTATCCCCTTTGGAAGCTTATGTTATTAAGTTAGGAAAGTTCTTCAGAATAAGCGATGGAGTATCGATTCTTCATTCTGATGGGAGTAGCTGGCGAAATGGTACAAAGTTTTGTACTTTTAAAACTGATTAGAGCGTTGCCGCCCTCGCTTTCTGTCTGTCTAGACGGTCAAACTTCCGTCGATCAGTTTTATAATTATGTAAATTATCAATTCTTTTAAAATAGTTCGAGTATATTTAACTGAGACAAAAAGCGTCAGCCACAAATTTAATTTTGAAATGAATTGTTTTCTTAGTTTCTATTGGGACTGTTTAACATGAATTAATGGCTGAGATTTTGTGCTAGTTTCATTTTGGACTGTTTGATATGAATTAAATGCACGGCTTTTGTGTGCTAGTACAGCAGACTAAAGTAGGACGGCTTGACCGAGCAGTAGAGCGCTAAACCCAAAAGTCTCCGGGTTCAAGTCAGCAGACCATCCCTGAGTCCACCCAGCTCTGATGTGTACCTAACTCACGTTAGGGAAAAGCAAAGGCGGCTGGGTATAGTGCTGATCACACTATCTTCTAAAGCAGATGAACTCTACTCTTTTTGCCCAATGTGTTTTCAGTACGAGCCGGACCAGATGATTAGGATTACCAGTCAATTGCAGACATTTTCAGTTCATGGGTTTATCCAGATGTAGTAGTAGCAGTATGTAATTTTACTCACCAACACATATGATAACCATATCTAATAGTGTAAATGGGAACATACACATACACATCTAAAGAAGGCAATGCACTTGTATTTTCATATATTTCTATTTATTTTAAGAAATCGCATATTCAGGAAATGTATTATTACATTGTAGAGTAATAGTTGTTATCATATTGGCATGTACTTATACAATTATTCAGCCTTGTTGATTAGCGGGGGGAAAAAAACAAAACTCACTACATTACATGTAGGCGCCGTAATAACTTGCAGGAGTTCAACGAAATCAAACATCACACGTGTACTTCACTGAAAGATAAATATAGACGCAAACTCATACTGTTATTAATTTTAATTGTTCGTTCATCAACATATATTCGAGTCGATTTAAAAGTGCACATATAAAACCAGTTTGTTAGTACATTAGACTGAGTATAATCAAACTATATGTAATAGACAGTTTCAGAAATGTTAATGCTTATGTACTATGAATGTCAATTTGTATAATAAAGAAAATGGAATAATTTATTATACTACACCAATATTTTACAATAATTTATTAAGTTGATATTTTACAACAGACACATAATTCAATTGCAAGTACGTTTGTATTACTTCGTTTTTGATGCTATGTTACATAATCTATTCCACATGTGGTTTTCTTACTTCCCTTTAGAGGCTCCATATTACGGGGGTTTTCTTAAGCCGTCTAGCATGTGGTTTTCTTAACTCCATTCTACAAGCAACAACAATAACATTTCTCAACACATTAAAAAGAAACCTCAGATTGCAACGAAACAAAAAACCAAACAAGCCAAAACAAAACAAAAAAGAGCCAAAACAAAATATTTCCTAATTGAATTAGTTCCATGTCTCAGTGTTAGTGTTTCTAAGCCCAAAATCCCGAACAGAAAGAAAAAAAATTACATATCATGTGGCAAGGCTTGGACATTGTTTTTATTTTATTTTCGGCATTGCTAAAATCTGTTTCCAAGGGCTAAGCATTGTTACAAAAAGCACTGCTGTAGTTTAGGGTCAGTCTTGCCATATGCTGCAGGTTTATATATATATATATATATATATATATATATATATATATATATATATATATATATCAAAACGAGAAGGATTTAGAAGGGGGAGAATTTAAAATTGAGAGTAGGAACAAACAAAAATTACTTAAAGGAAATTGGTGTAGGACAGGGGTGGGCAACCTGCGCCTCGCGAGCCGCATGCGGCTCTTTTGATATCAAGATGTGGCTCTCCAGCTCCTTGAACAAATACTAATAATCTTAATCAAAAAATAAAATATTTAAAATAAAAAAATGTTAGTGGCTCTTTAAAACCAGGGAAATTTTTTAAATTGTAACTTTTGGCTCTTCCGCTTCAAAAGGTTGCCGACCCCTGGTGTAGGACATTATCACCTTCTGTAAATTACCCACATGATACTTACACCACCCCCGTGCTAAAGAAAATTGCCCCTAACCCCAAACACAAACACATATTTAACTTGGACCCCAACATCAACCCTAATCCCAACTCTAAACCTACATCTAACCCTAACCCTACCACTAGCCCTAAACCTAACCCCAACTCTAAACCTACATCTAACCCTAACCCTACCACTAGCCCTAAACCTAACCCCAACCCTAAACCTACATCAAACCCTAACCCTACCACTAGCCCTAAACCTAACCCCAACCCTAAACCTACATCAAACCCTAACCCTACCACTAGCCCTAAACCTAACCCCAACCCTAAACCTACATCTAACCCTAACCCTACCACTAGCCCTAAACCTAACCCCAACCCTAAACCTACATCTAACCCTAACCCTACCACTAGCCCTAAACCTAACCCCAACCCTAAACCTACATCTAACCCTAACCCTACCACTAGCCCTAAACCTAACCCCAACTCTAAACCTACATCTAACCCTAACCCTACCACTAGCCCTAAACCTAACCCCAACTCTAAACCTACATCTAACCCTAACCCTACCACTAGCCCTAAACCTAACCCCAACCCTAAACCTACATCTAACCCTAACCCTACCACTAGCCCTAAACCTAACCCCAACCCTAAACCTACATCTAACCCTAACCCTACCACTAGCCCTAAACCTAACCCCAACCCTAAACCTACATCTAACCCTAACCCTACCACTAGCCCTAAACCTAACCCCAACCCTAAACCTACATCTAACCCTAACCCTACCACTAGCCCTAAACCTAACCCCAACTCTAAACCTACATCTAACCCTAACCCTACCACTAGCCCTAAACCTAACCCCAACTCTAAACCTACATCTAACCCTAACCCTACCACTAGCCCTAAACCTAACCCTAACCCTAAACCTACATCTAACCCTAACCCTACCACTAGCCCTAAACCTAACCCCAACTCTAAACCTACATCTAACCCTAACCCTACCACTAGCCCTAAACCTAACCCCAACTCTAAACCTACATCTAACCCTAACCCTACCACTAGCCCTAAACCTAACCCTAACCCTAAACCTACATCTAACCCTAACCCTACCACTAGCCCTAAACCTAACCCCAACTCTAAACCTACATCTAACCCTAACCCTACCACTAGCCCTAAACCTAACCCCAACTCTAAACCTACATCTAACCCTAACCCTACCACTAGCCCTAAACCTAACCCCAACCCTAAACCTACATCTAACCCTAACCCTACCACTAGCCCCAAACCTAACCCCAACTCTAAACCTACATCTAACCCTTACCCTACCACTAGCCCTAAACCTAACCCCAACTCTAAACCTACATCTAACCCTAACCCTACCACTAGCCCTAAACCTAACCCCAACTCTAAACCTACATCTAACCCTAACCCTACCACTAGCCCTAAACCTAACCCCAACTCTAAACCTACATCTAACCCTAACCCTACCACTAGCCCTAAACCTAACCCCAACCCTAAACCTACATCTAACCCTTACCCTACCACTAGCCCTAAACCTAACCCCAACTCTAAACCTACATCTAACCCTAACCCTACCACTAGCCCTAAACATAACCCCAACCCTAAGCCAAACCCTAACTCTAATCAGAATCCTAAACTTAACCGTGACAGTAGCCCTAAATCTAACCCTAACCCCAACCCAACCCTAATCCTATATTATCCAATTAGAGGGGGATAATTGACAGTAATATCCTACTCCCAGATAATTATTATTTCCCACACATCTATATATATATAATTCTCTTCTGGGAGACGCTAGAAAACAAGCTGTAAACGCGCTCCCTACCATCCCCACCCCTACATGGTCTTAGTGAACTGTGGTTCACGCTATGTTTACCTTCGTGGAGTCGGGTTTAGTGACGACTATTAGGGGCAGATAATTTAGTTTGAAACGATTTTAAACGTTGGGAGGGGGGGAGGAAGGGGGGGGGGGGGGTTATGGTCCTTAACGAGCTACTTATAGTGTTTTAAAGAAATATTTTCAGTTGCAGCGTTGGTAGTGTCGAATTCACAAATTATGAATAACTGAAAAGTAGAAAAAACAACAACTAAATAGAGGCGTATGATATGCCGCGGGTCGGCTCGTATTTATTATTTCAGAAAAGCCGAAAAAGGCAGACAGAGAAGTCGTCTTTAATTTGTTTGCGTGTAACATAGCTAGGCTCATGATATATTTAGGTTTAGAGTCAGGGATAGAGATACAGTAAAGGCACTTGTCAGAGCTTGTGTTATTGTAAAGTTGAAGGCTTTATTTGGGATAGAGTGGTTCTAGCAGTAGCGTAGCGAGGGGGGGGGGGACATATGTCCCCGGGCGCCGACCTTAGGGGGCGCCAAAATGGGTTGGAAAAATAAATTGAAAGGTTGAGGGGGTGCAAATTGAAAGTTTGAGGGGGGGATGCAAATCGAAATCTTGAGGGGGGTGCAAATCGAAAGTTTGAGGGGAGGGGGAGTGCAAATCGAAAAGTTTGTCCCCGGGCGCCGGGAAGGGTCGCTACGCCTCTGGGTTCTAGTAAACCGCGAGTTGGTGACACAGGAAAGATGGCTCACCCCTGGGTACACATGCACAAACTAGATCAGTATCAAGTTGCCCGGGGGGGGGGGGGGGGGTAGAGGCTATTGTTGATGGTTTTAAAGGCGAGCAGTTAACTACTACGAATACAACTATCTGAGCATGTAATATAATTTGTTTTGTGTAAGGTCACCAGCGTCCCATACAGTGTTTCTTTCAGGCATTTATGAAAGAAACACACAATCAACAATATTAGCATTAGCAATGCACCTTTTCCTACGCATTGAAGATACAAGTTTAAAGATGAAAATAAAAGTTATATAACCATATCCGTACCTATCACAAAACCAACCACACAGATCAATGTTTACAAAATTGAGCTCTGCACATATTTTTGCGTTTCTTCGTAGTTATTTCTCTTGACCTTGACCTTCATTACAGATCCGTTCACGCACTCACCTCAGACGCCCCCTTAGGACTCGTAAAACACCCCCCGCCCGGGGGAGCGATCGGGGAAAATATTTCACTCGTCCCGGGGGTTATTTCTGCTTGATCATCACTGAACCAGCGCCGGGGCTGGCCGCTCGTGTATTATGAGCTTCATATCTCCCCCCTCCCCCCCCCCCCCCACTTTTCCACTCATGTCCGCGTCTATTTTTAGCTGGGGGCTGAGTATAACTAGATATTTGACACTTGACTTACTGCATTAATTAACTTATAGAAAACCTAGAGTAAAAGTTGTTTTAATTAGCTCGTACTTTTGACACCACAAATTATATTGATTTATTTATATTACTGTAAATCTTGTCCACAGAAGTTATTCGTTGGAAAGAAAAATAAGCGGATGTCCAAGACACAACAACTAATCTTGTAGAAATAAAAAATAAAGTATGCAGTTTCTGCTATTATTATGAAAAGAAAAAGTTTCAAT